>NC_050571.1:19386799-19689799 GCF_013265735.2 Oncorhynchus mykiss | reverse complement strand
AACCTCTCCACAATGGCCAAGACCAGAGAGCTGTGTAAGGACATCAGGGATAAAATTGTAGACCTGCACAAGGCTGGGATGGGCTACAGGACAATAGGCAAGCAGCTTGGTGAGAAGGCAACAACTGTTGGCGCAATTATTCGAAAATGGAAGAAGTTCAAGATGACTGTCAATCACCCTCGTTCTGGGGCTCATGAGGAAGGTGAGGGATCAGCCCAGAACTACACGGCAGGACCTGGCCAATGACCTGAAGAGAGCTGGGACCACAGTCTCAAAGAACCATTAATAACACAATATGTCGTCATGGATTAAAATCCTGCAGCGCACGCAAGGTCCCCCTGCTCAAGCCAGCGCATGTCCTGGCCCGTCTGAAGATTGCCAATGACCATCTGGATGATCCAGAGGAGGAATGGGAGAAGGTCATGTGGTCTGATGAGACAAAAATATAGCTTTTTGGTCTAATCTCCACTCGCCATGTTTGGAGGAAGAAGAAGGATGAGTACAACCCCAAGAACACCATCCCAACCGTGAAGCATGGAGGTGGAAACGTTTCTTTGGGATGCTTTTCTGCAAAGGGGACAGGACGACTGCACCGTATTGAGGGGAGGATGGATGGGGTCATGTATTGCGAGATCTTGGCCAACAACCTCCTTCCCTCAGTAAGAGCATTGAAGATGAGTCATGGCTGGGTCTTCCAGCATGACAACGAGTGGCCTAGCCAGTCTCCAGACCTGAACCCAATAGAACATCTTTGGAGGGAGCTGAAAGTCCGTATTGCCCAGCGACAGCCCCAAAACTGGAAGGATTTGGAGAAGGTCGGTATGGAGGAGTGGGCCAAAATCCCTGTTGCAGTGTGTGCAAACCTGGTCAAGAACTACAGGAAACGTATGATCTCTGTAATTGCAAACAAAGGTTGCTTTACCAAATATTAAGTTCTGCTTTTCTGATGTATCAAATACTTATGTCATGCAATAAAATGCAAATTAATTACTTAAAAATCATACAATGTGATTTTCTGGATTTTTGTTTTAGATTCTGTCTCTCACAGTTGAAGTGTACCTATGATACAAATTACAGACCTCTACATGCTTTGTAAGTAGCCTGCAAAATCGGCAGTGTATCAAATACTTGTTCTCCCCACTGTATCTGGTTTAGCATCCCAGATAAAGCTAAATATTTTTTGCTCATATGATTTGAACTACATCTTTCTGGTGAATTTCAGAATGTTTTAATCAAAATTAAATCCAAGTTCCAATGGATTTAAGTCCAGCCAATCTTTTGGTGTATTTAATTTCTGTACAAAGGTTGATCAAAGTTTTGGGTCAATCACCAATTTTGAAAAGTATTATCTGAAATAAGTAAGATCTTGATGAAGAATTGAATTATTAAATAGTTGTCGATCTTCCAGGGTAGTGTAATCCAATTAGGGCTTCAAAAAGGAAGATTTTCTGTCTAAACTGTTCTTCCAGGGTTCTCTTTCAAAAGTGGGAACTCGTGATTTGTCATTAATTGGAAAAAAATACATATTCGGACTGGCAGTCATTTCAAATTTCTTTGAAATAGACACATTGGCAAGATTAGACATTCTCAATGATCGAGCCCATCCTTCTACTTTTTAATTGAACATTTTGTGACGGACAACCTTAAGCATAATGATCAAACTGAACATCTTCATTAGTGCCATGGCTTAAATTAGAGCTGTCTCAGATCTGTTGTCTGAGGAGCTCCTACAGCTTAATTGGCCCTGTACACGTCATAGAGGCCAGTGGGCTTTTGCTATGGTAAGATTAATTGGCTGTCTATGCAAACTCTGTCTGGGATGAAGGCTGAAGCTCCCCACGATTAACCTTTGTTAAAATGGCAAGAGCCACCCCACTCTCTAACACTCACTCCCACGCATGCATGCAGTGTGCACCCTTACTTCACCATTGAATGACATCATGTCACAGCTTTTTCTTCTGACCTTTTCAGTGGGCAGGGGAGATCTGTGAGCTGGCCCACATGGTTCCGGCGTGTTAAATGGGTGGGCGGTTCTGTTGGATCGTGGGTACTGTAGTTGACAGTGTATCTACAAGGGGAGCACGGGGTGTCCTCCTCATGTCACTTTAATTACTGCACTGAGACAGGCCAAGGACCTCCAAGGGTCTTAAAAGCACTCAAGCGTTAACATGATGAATGATAGATGTAAGGATCTTAAACAAAACATCCATGAATCATCAGATGGTTGACATTTTTGATTACCATATCTTTGACATCACTGACACATTTTTTATTAATTGATCCTTTGGTCAGAGCTCCCAACTGTTTGCCAAGATAATTAGTATTTTTCTGTTTACTTCTTTACAACATATTTCATTGAATGAAAAAGTTGAATGGAATTTCTCCCTACAACATTTCAACTGTTTACCAAGATGGTATTCTTTTTTGTCAGCTTCGCTCTGTCAGGGGATTTTATGACTACAACTGTAAGGATCTGTTCACTAGCACAGCTGATTATTCTCAATTAGCACGATTTTCATTTGGGATCTGTAACTAATTGTGTATACTGTATGCGTGTGTTTGTCACCTATCCATTCACAATTCCATACCTTCTGACAGCCTATCTGGAAACGATAAAGCCTTCAAACAAAGATCCTGGATGGTCATAATCTACGTAGAGCAACGTCGGCGTTTGTGCGCTGTCAGAAACAAATGCACATCGGTCATTTTAAATATTACTAGAAGAAATCAACATGAGCATTTTTAAATTCAGAGATACGGTGCTATTTTATTTGAGACATTCTCTTTTACAGTGCCAACAATCACTGCCTTGCCCATTCTTCTTGAATAATGACACAGAGGGGAGATCTAGAGCAGACAAGAAATATAAGAAACATAGCTTTAACTATTTGGTCTCAGCTAGACAATTTGAAAGCCTAGACATTTGAGGATACCAAGGGGTAGATACTAATAATTTACTTGCATCAGCCACTGTCTGCTATGGAAACTCTAAAGTAAGAGAGAGACAAGTCAGAGAGCAGTGGGCTATCCTATGACCCTGTTCATATAAAGTGTTCTGTTCTCACAGACTCAAACAAGTGAACCCCCGGCGACACTAAGCTTGCACTACATCTGTGTTGTCATGGCAACTCCACTGTTAAAGCTCAGCAAGCTCAAATTATAGAGATGTAGACGTTTCAACAGTTCACATTATTGCGTAGTACGGAATATGAGACTTTAATTGGCAATAGATAATATAACAACCTTATTTCTGTAGGAAGTGTGCCCTTTAATATAGACCACATGAGAAATTCAATACATCTCTCAGATGAATAGATACTTACTAAAGTGCCAAATATTAGCATTTTGACATGTCCCTCATCATGGTTTTCCGATTTCTAGGAAGATTTTAACCCACATAATTAACCACAACATTTCTCCCAGATTTCAGTATCATCATAAAGCCCTAGTTATTTTGTTGCTTTGACAAAGTCATTTCTGAACATTATTATTTATTTCATGTGATTAGTGATTCATTTCAATCTTTCCTTCATTTCAATGTCAACCCTGTTATGTGACCTGAACTCTCATTTTAATTATGGGGAAACTATTCCTTTTTAAATAATGTTTTCTAAAAAAACATTGAACATCTAATAGTCAAATCATAGTGTAAAAGCAGGTGAGGTAGTTCTACTCTTTTTGTCCCTGTTGTGGTGTTCTCACCGCGTCGAGCATAACACGTAAACCCTGTTACCAATAGATTAGATTAGATTAGATAGGCTAGAGATGTTCAGCTTGCATTCAATTGTCCCTCCCTGTTGCACACAACAAGCTTTCTGTGGCACTTCATTGGCACTTACTATAGTAATTATTCTATTTAACCTCTTGAGATGGGAAGAAAAATTATGAGGTTGAACATTTTTGAACACATTTTTTTTTAAACCAAATTACACCACCCAAAATTGACTATTTTCTTGGAACGGCGCTGCAACTGAAAGATATTGCCAGACCCCAAATGAGGCAAAAGTCAAAACAGTTACAAAGAATGTCATAAAGGTTTTGCTTATGTTGCAGCACAGCATGTTTTTGTGTGGTCTTTACTCAACACCTTATGTTGACCTTGTTTTATACACTTACCTGGAATCATGCAGAGCGAGAGACAGTGATGGAAGTCGTCTTGTCCCAGCGACTGCAGTGGCTGACACCAGGCAAGTTCCAATTTGAAAGAGGAGAGACTATACAGCTGTATTGAGTCTTCACTGTTGCTTCACCGATGGGGGTCGGGACTTCAATCTATAATTTGTTTTTCTTCCCATACTCAAAAACATCCATCGCTGTCTACACAGAGGGTAATAAAAGACTGAATGTCGATGGCATTAGGACGTTCACTTTTGACTCAGTGAAATACCATAGGGTTTTTTGTACCCCAATTTACTTAACCAACAAAAGAAAAGTATATCAAGTGATCAATGATTTACACAGATCATTGATATGCACAGATCCACTGATATACACAAATCATTGATATACACAAATCATTAATATACACAGATCCATTGGTATACACAGATCCACTGATATACACAAATCATTGATATACACAAATCATTAATATACACAGATCCATTGGTATACACAGATACAGTGCCTTGCGAAAGTATTCGGCCCCCTTGAACTTTGCGACCTTTTGCCACATTTCAGGCTTCAAACATAAAGATATAAAACTGTATTTTTTTGTGAAGAATCAACAACAAGTGGGACACAATCATGAAGTGGAACGACATTTATTGGATATTTCAAACTTTTTTAACAAATCAAAAACTGAAAAATTGGGCGTGCAAAATTATTCAGCCCCCTTAAGTTAATACTTTGTAGCGCCACCTTTTGCTGCGATTACAGCTGTAAGTCGCTTGGGGTATGTCTCTATCAGTTTTGCACATCGAGAGACTGAAATTTTTTCCCATTCCTCCTTGCAAAACAGCTCGAGCTCAGTGAGGTTGGATGGAGAGCATTTGTGAACAGCAGTTTTCAGTTCTTTCCACAGATTCTCGATTGGATTCAGGTCTGGACTTTGACTTGGCCATTCTAACACTTGGATATGTTTATTTTTGAACCATTCCATTGTAGATTTTGCTTTATGTTTTGGATCATTGTCTTGTTGGAAGACAAATCTCCGTCCCAGTCTCAGGTCTTTTGCAGACTCCATCAGGTTTTCTTCCAGAATGGTCCTGTATTTGGCTCCATCCATCTTCCCATCAATTTTAACCATCTTCCCTGTCCCTGCTGAAGAAAAGCAGGCCCAAACCATGATGATCCAGAGTGATCATGGGCCTCTTGGCTGCATCTCTGATCAGTCTTCTCCTTGTATGAGCTGAAAGTTTAGAGGGACGGCCAGGTCTTGGTAGATTTGCAGTGGTCTGATACTCCTTCCATTTCAATATTATCGCTTGCACAGTGCTCCTTGGGATGTTTAAAGCTTGGGAAATCTTTTTGTATCCAAATCCGGCTTTAAACTTCTTCACAACAGTATCTCGGACCTGCCTGGTGTGTTCCTTGTTCTTCATGATGCTCTCTGCGCTTTTAACGGACCTCTGAGACTATCACAGTGCAGGTGCATTTATACGGAGACTTGATTACACACAGGTGGATTGTATTTATCATCATTAGTCATTTAGGTCGACATTGGATCATTCAGAGATCCTCACTGAACTTCTGGAGAGAGTTTGCTGCACTGAAAGTAAAGGGGCTGAATAATTTTGCACGCCCAATTTTTCAGTTTTTGATTTGTTAAAAAAGTTTGAAATATCCAATAAATGTCGTTCCACTTCATGATTGTGTCCCACTTGTTGTTGATTCTTCACAAAAAAATACAGTTTTATATCTTTATGTTTGAAGCCTGAAATGTGGCAAAAGGTCGCAAAGTTCAAGGGGGCCGAATACTTTCGCAAGGCACTGTAATTGGTATACACCGATCATTGATATGCAACACATTTTTGTACAGTCTTCCACAATCCTCAAGTCTCTTGTTCTATAGTACATTCATCAAAGTTCACAGTCCATTTAAGCTGTTAATAAAATATATTTACAATTTCATGTTGTGAAGTGACTTATTGTTATAGGCCTGTGTAAGTCTCACTGCACCGATACACGCTCCAAACGGATTGCAATTATTTAAAAAATATTGGCATGTTGTTATCACTGACCACATGCTGATAAAACATGTTTTTTGGACAAGTGAAATTCACGTAAAGATTACCGTGTACATCTGGGATCTGCTTCCCTCCAGTAGGGATTCCACAGTGGAAAAACTGTTGGGTTTCGTCTCTAACCAAGCAGAGACTCCTAGGGGACTGACGGTGGCGCAGCATAGAATGTTCAATAAAAACACAAGTTAAAAATATAACAAACGGTGGCTTCTTTTTTAGGCTGCTTTAAACTTTGTTTGCAATTAATAACCTCCTTCAAACCTAACTAGATGTGGTGGACGGACGTTCATATTGATGTGTTGAGCTATTCCTTTACAAAGTAACACAAAGTTCTAAGGATTTCATATTCTGGGAATAGTATCTATGTAATACCATTCAAATCATTAGTCACTCTGTATGCACAACAACATGGTGTCAACGATGGTACAATAGAGGATCAGTTGTATTTCATAACATTTTATTTGACACTTTAATCAGTGACGTCTTTATTATGTGGCAGACAAGGCTAAGATACACTTAAAAAAATACAAATAATAAAGTGATTAGTTAAATTGGCCCACTCAGCTACCTTGTGGGGTTTGGTGCATAATATTATTCACCTATATAGTATTTCTTATCTGAGCCACTGCCAGACACTGCTGAAAAGCACACGTGACTACAGAGTTTTAATCATACACATGCCAGACTCCACTTCTCCTCTCTATCCTGTCAATACCCACACACCATTGTTTGCAACCACTGTTTTTTTTTGGTGAAGCATCAGCATGGATTAGAGAGCTACTCTATTACCTATTTGAGGTTAATCGAATGAAGGTAAAAGGTCTCTCTGTAACTGAAGCTGAACTGCCAGTTCCTTGCTCACATGTTTCCTTTCTGCTCATGTAGGATACTGTATTATTCAAACACACTGACACACAGCCCTTCACAATCTGCAATCGTTTTGAATCTCTCCAAACTTCAAACTCACGTTGGATCTTTTTTTAAACCATATTGACATACATCTATAGCGAGCATTTCTGAACATAGGCTCATTGATTGAGCCTCGGGACAGCCAGATGTTTGTTGTCTGTTCAGTGTAAAAGCATGAAAGCAATAGAATTCATGGAAACCTGAACCTTTAAAGATCCCTAGATACAATGAGCAAACCTCTGCCATAGCCATACAAATCCCTAGATACAATGAGCAAACCTCTGCCATAGCCATACAAATCCCTAGATACAATGAGCAAACCTCTGCCGTAGCCATACAAGTCCCTAGATACAATGAGCAAACCTCTGCCGTAGCCATACAAATCCCTAGATACAATGAGCAAACCTCTGCCGTAGCCATACAAATCCCTAGATACAATGAGCAAACCTCTGCCGTAGCCATACAAATCCCTAGATCCAATGAGCAAAACTCTGCCGTAGCCATACAAATCCCTAGATACAATGAGCAAACCTCTGCCGTAGCCATACAAATCCCTAGAAACAATGAGCAAACCTCTGCCGTAGCCATACAAGTCCCTAGATACAATGAGCAAACCTCTGCCGTAGCCATACAAATCCCTAGATACAATGAGCAAACCTCTGCCGTAGCCATACAAATCCCTAGATACAATGAGCAAACCTCTGCCGTAGCCATACAGATCCCTAGACACAATGAGCTAACCCCCTCTGTCATAGCCATACAGATCCCTAGACACAATGAGCTAACCCCCTCTGTCATAGCCATACAGATCCCTAGACACAATGAGCTAACCCCCTCTGCCGTAGCCATACAGATGTTGTTTGATCACCCTGTTTCCACCTAGAAATGTCAGACTTGGTTGGTCCTTTCATGAAACATTTATAAAACCCAATAAAAAAATGTCCACGTCCAGACATTTTCCTGCTGTAGCAAACTGGCTCAAATTAAGATCCTACATCTGTATATGAGGGACATTATTGCACAGTCCTGCATGTCGTGAGACACATAGAAGAAGAGAGAACCAATAACACGAGAGGAAAAGCCTGATAACAAATACATTTCCAATTCAAAAAAATGTTTTAATACCGTATGTAAAGATCCTCTGGAAACCTGTGCTGAGAGCTTGTTTTACAAGATAAGATGAAGTAAGAAATGATCATGGACACAGCATGCTCCTGCTGCAGACATCATAGCCATGCTCGAGCAGGCTCTAATTCCTCCCTTAATGGAGTGCAACTGGCTCCAAAGATTGTTATTGTAAACATGTCCATTCCCATTAGCATGCTATGCCTCCCTCTCAAGTGGAGAGAACGTGCTGGTACACAACATGAAACAAACTAACTGCTGTACACTAGAAACTTTGAATAGATAGTAGCAGGCTTTTACAAAACCCACCGTACCCCTGCCAGTCACACATAGGAGGTAATGTTATAGCGTTATAACCTGACCCATGTCACATGGGCTAGGTGGAACAGTACTGTTCTGTCCCTCCATTACCCTGAAGTCTGGGTACAGCACCGTCACGGAGCAGATACATGTCTGTAACTACTCCCCAAGACATTCCTCCAAAAATATGTTTCATATTGTAACAGGTGTCAAGGCATTTTTTTCTGCCAACATTGCAACACTTAGGGGCCCTTTGGTGTTGTAGCTTTAAGTGGAGTATTATGTATGAATTCTGTCACACAGCTCTAGTCCTGGATAGGCTATGATGCTCACAGACTAAGAACGGATTGCTTGGGGAGACTACCAGAGGCAGTAACCTGAAAAAGGTTATGCCTGTTCGCTTGTTAACACTGCAGGTCTCCACTTACACTGCCCTGGTAGTACACATTAGCCGAACACAGACAATTTTCTGTCTAACTCTCTCAATAGTCACACAACAGACCCACTAGCTAACATAATGAGAGGTTCCTTCAGGAGCTGGATTTCAGTGAAGATGTGAAGGGCTAAAGGCAGTGTATCACATTAACCATGTTGCAGCAATGGAAGGGTGCTAATATCGTTCATTCTACGCCAAGCCGACGAAAATTACTCTCCTGCCTGCTCAGAGCAAATCAAATTATTTCTCCTGGTCTAATTTATCAGCATTATGACTCCTGACACGTCTTGGCTGGGGTGTCCCAGGCTTTCGGGAACACTCACCAGGTACACTGCATCATGATTAGATCGGTGTGAAAACCCACTGGGGGTCGTGTTCCTTGCCGGGAGCCAGGGGAGCAGTGTTCCTAAACTGCCGTCACCACAGTCTTATTAGTTAACGCAGAAGGAACATGATGAGTAAGCAGCTCTGCTTTGTTGCTTTGACAGGGCGAGGGGCCAGAATCTGATGACCCTCTCGGCTTGCTCATAGCCAGGTCATTATGGCTATACTGTTTCCTTAACTTAAAACAGAGCTTTGGGAAGGCCCATTATCTAACTGACTGGTGGGATTGTATTGGGTGAACCTTGATGCTGTATACACAACCAGGTCTTTTGACTTTGAATCATAATGTATGCGTCATATATGAGTTTCCACCTACGGGTCTGATGTTTTCCAAGGTGCCAAGCAAGGGCCTCTTCAGCCGACACACATTCTGCACTGTTTTTATATTGCTGTATTCATCAATCTAGCAAGTAGGCAATATTTTGAATGATCAACACATATGATCTATTACATAATAAAAGTATAATAAACCAGATACAAAAATGATGACGTCATAGTGAATTCATGACGTGTATGTTGTATTTTCAAGCATTTTCAAACTTTAAAATTTGTCCATATCTATACAACGGGTGGGTCTAATCCTGAATGCTGATTGGTTAAAATTGCATTCCAGCCAGTGTCTATTCCACAAGTTACCACCAGCTAAATCCTTGACTTTAAAATGCCTATTTACTCTGTTCCATCTGACTGCGCAATCCACTGTCTTATCAGCCCAGCCAGGCAATTTATAAACTTGATCTGTACTATAAAAGCATCTAGACATTAGGTCACATTTCTTTTAGGCTAACATTTTGTTTAAAAAATGTGTATAAACCTTGCTGTCTGTCTCTCCGACATTTGCAACATTGGTGTTAGTATTCAAATTCAATCTCATAGTAATGAACATGTCAGGAGTTGGGATGAGATCGACCAGCAATCAGCGTTTCTCAGCCAGTCGAAATCATGTATCAGCTGGCATCATTTTTATGGATATACAGTTGAAGTCGGAAGTTTACATACACTTAGGTTGGAGTCATTAAAACTCATTTTTCAACCACTCCACAAATTTCTTGTTAACAAACTATAATTTAATTTACAAACTATAATGTAATTTAATTTAATGACTTATAATAAGTCATTTTTCCAACAATTGTTTACAGACAGATTATTTCACATGTAAGTCACTGTATCACAATTCCAGTGAGTCAGAAGTTTTCATACACTAGGTTGTCTGTGCCTTTAAACAGCTTGGAAAATTCAAGAAAAGGATGCCATGGCTTTAGAAGCTTCTGATAGGCTAATTGACATCATTTGAGTCAATTGGAGGTGTACCTGTGGATGTATTTCAAGGCCTACCTTCAAACTCAGTGCCTCTTTTCTTAACATCATGGGAAAATCAGCCAAGACCTCAGAATTTGCAGACCTCCACAAGGCTGGTTCAACCTTGGGAGCAATTTCCAAATGCCTGAAGGTGCCACATTCATCTGTACAAACAATAGTACGCAAGTATAAACACCATGGGACCACGCAGCCATCATACCGCTCAGGATGGAGACGCGTTCTGTCTCCTAGAGATGAATGTACGTTGGTGCGAAAAGTGCAAATCAATCCCAGAACAACAGCAAAGGACCTTGTGAAGATGCTGGAGGAAACAGCTACAAAAGTATCTATATCCATAGTAAAACGAGTCCTATATCGACATAACCTGAAAGGCCGCTCAGCAAGGAAGAAGCCACTGCTCCAAAACCGCAATAAAAAAGCCAAACTACGGTTTGCAACTGCACATGGGGACAAAGATCGTACTTTTTGGAGAAATGTCCTATGGTTTGATGAAACAATAATAGAACTGTTTGGTCATAATTTCCATCGTTATGTTTGGAGGAAAAAGGGGGAAGCTTGCAAGACGAAGAACACCATTCCAACCGTGAAGCACGGGGGTGGCAGCATCATGTTGTGGGGGTGCTTTGCTGCAGGGGGGACTGGTGCACTTCACAAAATAGATGGCATCATGAGAGAGGAAAATTATGTGGACATATTGAAGCAACATCTCAAGACATCAGTCAGGAAGTTAAAGTTTGGTTGCAAATGGGTTTTCAAATGGACAATGACCCCAGGCATACTTCCAAAGTTGTGGCAAAATGGCTTAAGGACAACAAAGTCAAGGTATTGGAGTGGCCATCACAAAGCCCTGACCTCAATCCCATAGAAAATGTGTGGGCAGAACTGAAAAGCACGTGAGAGCAAGGAGGCCTACTAACCTGACTCCATTACACTAGCTCTGTCAGAAGGAATGGGCCAAAATTCACCCAACTTATTGTGGGAGGCTTGTGGAAGGCTACCCAAAACGTTTGACCCAAGTTAAACAATTTAAAGGCAATACTACCAAATACTAATTCAGTGTATGTACAGTGCCTTGCGAAAGTATTCGGCCCCCTTGAACTTTGCGACCTTTTGCCACATTTCAGGCTTCAAACATAAAGATATAAAACTGTATTTTTTGGTGAAGAATCAACAACAAGTGGGACACAATCATGTGGAAGTGGAACGACATTTATTGGATATTTCAAACTTTTTTAACAAATCAAAAACTGAAAAATTGGGCGTGCAAAATTATTCAGCCCCTTTACTTTCAGTGCAGCAAACTCTCTCCAGAAGTTCAGTGAGGATCTCTGAATGATCCAATGTTGACCTAAATGACTAATGATGATAAATACAATCCACCTGTGTGTAATCAAGTCTCCGTATCAATGCACCTGCACTGTGATAGTCTCAGAGGTCCGTTAAAAGCGCAGAGAGCATCATGAAGAACAAGGAACACACCAGGCAGGTCCGAGATACTGTTGTGAAGAAGTTTAAAGCCGGATTTGGATACAAAAAGATTCTCTTGCAACCGAACTGATAGAACGAATGACCAGCTGGCTTGGGTAGCAACCTTAAGAAGGAGGAAGGATGTGTTGTGTAAGGATGACATAGTACGAATAAATTAATTTAAAAAATCATTTTTAATGAAAATATGTCAATCATCATTTGAATATGTTGGTAACCCGTTGAATAATCATTCCCTCGAAGCGGTATTTGGAGATATACTGTATTGGCACGGTTTGCCGACACTCGATTAGTGATAATCAGAATGTGTGAAATTGGTGAATGTTTAAATCAACATTATGGCCATTTAAACAATGTGTCCACGCTATTGACAAGGGGAAAGGACTCGTGCTTTATGTCTGCCTCCAATGTGAAAAACAAGTTTTGGAATTCCACACAAAATTACTTGTGTGTAGGTCGCATTATTTATCGTAGAGCTATGACAGTTATATATGTACATTCACCTGCTCGAGGGGAATCTGGCGATGTTTGTGTCATGTCAGTGTGTTGAACAAGTCGATCTGGAGAGCTGTTTTTCTGAGGACTGCTCCTTCGACGTGAGGCGGCAGAGACAAAATCGTTGTTTTTCTATTCTGACTCATAATTTTACCAAACTTTGCATCTGTACAGTTTTTCCAGTAAAAGTTTTATGGTGACATTTCCTGCAACAATTGTTCAAAGTAGTCCTTGTGCATAGAGTTTTTTGTTTGGCATACATTTTAATGGAGTCAAAGTGAAATTCTGTTTGTGCATACAGTAACACCACACAGAGTGCAGTCTGTTCCCCATGAGTTATTTTCCAGTTTAGCTAGACAATACCTTGAAAAAAAAACTGTTTGTGATATCAAATATCAGCAACTTCCCATTCAATAGTGTAATGTGCAGACTATTTTACATCATCAAGTCTATTTTGCCAGTTCTTGACTTACATATCCTCTGCACCTGTGAGGAGATCTGACTCTTCCTCTCATGGGAACAAGACATTTATCGTTCATACCTTGGAGGGAATTTTCTCTGAAATACAACAGATCTCCATCTTTACAGGTTGGCACTTGAAAGCAATCACCTCTGACTGTCTTTGTAGGGCCACCTTGCCTTCAAAACAAGTCACCCCTGTGCATTTAGCTGGAGCTGTTTCTCTGACTTTTAAGTCCCTTGTTAACTTGAAAGGTTTTGTAAATCTTCCATGAAATATATTTACAGCTTTCAATTTGTCCTTTAAATCAGAGGGGCTGGGCAACAAAGTCAGTTTTTGATCTAAATTGCTATGTGCTTGCATTTTATATGAAAAAAAAAGCTAGAATCACTCTTAATGTTGGCACTTTGCCGAGTTTGGGATTTTTTATAAGCACAATTAATGGCGGGCTACATCTATTGTTGTTCTAGTTGCTCATAGTTTGATGGACAGTGGAAGCATGATTGGACTGTTAAATTCATGGCCAATCATTATTTGACCTTTTAATATTTTTGCGATAGAGCAGCTACCGAGAGGAAAGATGAGGTAAAATATTGAATGGAAAACAAATCCACTCTACGGCAAGATAAACTAGAAAATAACCCATGCGGGACTGACTGCAATCTGTGCAGAAGTTACTGTATGCGCTAACGGAATTACGATTTGACTCCGATTGTTTCCTTTAAAATGTATGCCTGTTTCTTGGGCCCAGAAGCCAGGATATGTATTTGATTGGTATCATTGGATAGAAAACACTTTGAAGTTTCTAGAACTGTTAATGTCTGAGACTATAACAGAATATGGCAGGCAAAAATCTGAAGAAAGTCCCAGGCTCTTATAATGGAAACCTATTGTTTCTATGTAAATCCTTCTCCCAGATTGCAATTCCTAGATGTCAACAGTCTTTATTGAAGGTTTCAGACTTTAAAAAAAAAACAAGCAAGAATTTTGAGTTTTGGTGAGAAGAGCACTGGAAGAATATCAGTCTTTCGGCGTGCGAGGGGCGCTTGCTTACTAATTTTGCTTTCCTATTAAACATACTACTTTCCGTATGAAATATTATAGTTTATTTACATTTTAGAGTACCTGAGGTTTAAATAGAAACGTTGTTTGACTTGTTTGGACAAAGTTTAGCGATAGATTTTTGGACTCCTTTGTCTGCATGTTGAAGGAGTGGATTACTGAAATCGATGGGGCCAACTAAACTGACTTTTTGGGAAATAAGACTAATTTTATCTAACAAAACGGCCATTCATGTTGTAGCCGGGACTCTTGGAATTGCAAACAGAGGAAGATATTCAAAGGTAGGTGATTTATTTAATAGCTATTTGTGATTTTGTGAAACGTGTGCTGGTTGAAAAATGTGTTGGTGTGGGGCGCCGCCCTCAGACAATAGCATGGTATGCTTTCGCCATAAAGCCTATTTAAAAATCAGACAATGCAGTTAGATTAACAAGAATTTAAGCTTTTAAATTATATAAGATGCTTGTATGTTCATGAATGTTTAATATTACGATTATTTATTTGAATTGTGCGCCCTCCAATTTCACCTGATGTTGTTGGCTGGTGTCCCGCTAGTGTATCCCTATTAACAAACCATACAACTCAATGCACAAGGACTACTTTGCACAATTTACACTGGAAATGCCACAAAAAAAACATTTACTGTAAGAATTGTGCAGATGCAAAGTTTGGTAAAATAATTAGGGTAAAATCTCCATACATTTTTTTTTATACAACCATGTTTTCCTAAAACTCTGTGAAATATCTTATCCAAATGAAGATTCAACATGTCTGCAGGAAGAATGACATGACATGACAACTTGAGTTTGAAAATAATAAATAATTTGGTTGTTGAACAACAGTAGGTGAAGTGGATTTTACATCATGCATCCCTGTTCTGTACTATGCAGAATTATTGATATTAATATGATTATCTTCATGGTAAGGTATTGTGAATAGGTACGCAAAGGTAGAACTATAAAATACTAAAATACTTATTTTGCATATTTGGGAATTATTCTACACACGGGCTATTATTGTGCTTCTACTTCTGCACTGTATGCTGTTTGCTATTTTAGGCTGGGTTTCTGTATAAACACCTGTGACATCTACTGATGTAAAAAGGGCTTTATAAATACATTTCATTGATTGATTGATTGATTGATAATGAGCTACGCCCGCAAACAAGGCCACAGTACAGTACAGTCAAGTAGATATGTTCGGTTCAGTACAGTGAAGTAGATATTTTCAGTACAGTAAAGTAGACATGTTCAGTACAGTAAAGTAGATATGTTCAATCCCACCACGGCACCAAAAATATGATTGGTTCAGATTTGGTCTGGCCAGGGCGGACTGACCCAATTTCAACTACTTTTCAGCATCAATGGACGTCCGGTGTCGGCCGGTGCTTTGTGGGTGAGGATGCTTGTTACCGTAAATGGAAAGAGGGTAGGTATCAGTAAGAGCTGGGAGAGGTGACATAAACTGGAGTGAGAGAGAGGAAGAGTGAGAGTGATAGAGGGAAAGTGAGAGGGACGGTTTGTCCAAACTGTTTTCAAACTCTTGCTTTGACAACCAGACGACAGAAACCAACAAATTATGTTATGAGCTGAAAATAACAGTATGCCAGTGGAAGGGAGGACAGTAGCAGGTGACCCAACTTTATCATTGTATCCAATTAAATTGCAGTAATTCCATTATAGATTTGGTATCAGAATGACGAGTTTTATTCACTTAATATTTCATAAACAAACTATCTTCATATCAGTAAAAACAGCATAACTAATTGGTAGGTCTACCGTTGCTTGTGTGAAGTCCCTCCTCATGGGGAGAGAAATGTAACAATACACTATATATACAAAAGTATGTGGACAACCCTTCAAATTAGTGGATTCGGCTATTTCAGCCACACACATTGCTGACAGGTGTATAGAATCGAGCTCACAGCCATGCAATATCCATAGGGAAACATTGGCAGTAGAATGGCCTTGCTGAAGAGCTCAGCGACTTTCAACATGGCACTGTAATAGGATGCCACCTTTCCGACTAGTCAGTTAATCAAATTTCTGCCCCACTAGAGTTGCCCCGGTGGAAACATCTAGGAGCAACAACAGCTCAGCAGCGAAGTGGTAGGTCACACAAGCTCACAGAACAGGACCAACAAGTGAGTAAGTAAAAATTGTTTGCAATCTTGCAACACTCATTAACGCATTCCAAACTGCCTCTGAAAGCAACGTCAGCACAAGAACTGTTCGTCGGGAGCTTCATGAAATTGGTTTCCATGGGCAAGCAGCCACACACAAGCCTAAGATCACCATGCTTTTCTGGTAGACGCTGTCCAAGACCCCTTTTCAATCTGTTTGACAAGACTTCAAAGCCTTTGTTTATCCCTAATTTTTAGGATTGAAAATGGTTGAAAAGTGTATATACAGTGCATTTGGAAAGTATTCAGACCCCTTGACCCCTTGATTCAATCGTTTTTTCCCTCATCAAACTACACACAATACCACATAATGATGAAGCAAAAACAGGTTTTTAGAAATGTTTGTAAATGTATTGAAAATAAAACAACTGAAATATCACATTTACATAAGTATTCAGATCCTTTACTCAGTACTTTGGCAGTGATTACAGCCTCAAGTCCTTTTGGGTATGACGCTAGAAGATTGGCACACCTGTATTTGTGGAGTTTCTCCCATTCTTCTCTGCAGATACTCTTAAGCTCTGTCAGGTTAAATGGGGAGCGTCGCTACACAGCTATTTTCAAGACTCTCCAGAGATGATCGATCGTGTTCAACTCTGGGCTCTGGCTGGGCCACTCAAGGTCATTCAGAGATTTGGCTGTGTGCTCAGGATCGTTGTCCTGTTGGAAGGTGAACCTTCGCACCAGTCGCAGAAATTGTTTGGTACCCTTCCCCAGATCTGTTCCTCAACACAATCCTGTCTCAGAGCTCTATAGACAATTTCTTCAACCTCATGGATTGTTTTTTGCTCTGATGTGCACTGTCAACTGTGGGACCTTACATAGACAGGAGTGTGCCTTTCCAAATCATGTCCAATCATGTCCAATTGAATTTACCACAGGTGGACTCCAATCAAATTCTAGAAACATCTCAAGGATGATCAATGGAAACAGGATGCCCCTGAGCAAAGGGTCTGAATGCCTATGTAAATAAGGTATTTCTGTTTTTTATTCTTAATAAATTTGCAAAATAATCAAAAAAAATTGTTTTACTATTTCATTATCGGGTATTGTGTGTAGATTGAGGAATTAAAAAAATACATAAATTTTAGAATAAGGCAGTAAAGTAACAAAAATGTGAAAAAGGGGAAGGGGTCTGAATACTTTCTGAATGCACTGTACCGTATGTATGTATAAAACTCATTTTCTAGGACTCTTAGCAGTCTTTTCACACCCAATTTGACATGCTGCAATGAACTTCACATGTTGGTGCTCATGGGACCTTTTAGATGGAAATGCCCAGTAGCATTTGGGATGTTGTAAGTGGTGGACTAGCATCATTTGTGTGTGTGTGTGTGTGTGTGTGTGTGTGTGTGTGTGTGTGTGTGTGTGTGTGTGTGTGTGTGTGTGTGTGTGTGTGTGTGTGTGTGTGTGTGTGTGTGTGTGTGTGTGTGTGTGTATACAGTACTACGTCTGACTGCACCCATGTCACACTTATCCTTTGATGAATGAGGGAAACCATTTTCTTAATGTATGAAAAGTAACTCAAGTACCCTCCTTTATTTCCAACAGAAACATTTGTCATGATGCCTCATTTAATCAACCAGGAAAGGGAATGCAGCCTTATAGGGTTGAGTTGGAGAGCATGACATTATTTGAATATATCACATTAGGGAGACTAAGACTAAACATGCTTGTACACCAAAGCCTTGTGTGTGTTTTCAGGTAGAGGTTGACTGGTTTTCTAGGGCACTGGGCTATTATGAACATATTATCAGATCCCATGTTGCTATCTAGTCATCATTACAACCTATCCAGTACAACCAGGAGGGACAAGTCTGATTTTTAACACATAGTTGAAATATAGTTGAAACCTATCTAATTGCCATTGTGTGAGGCAGATTGTTCAACAGATAGTGCTACTGCCAAGATCACGGAAGCCAGGACAGAGGGATGTTGTTTAACAAATGACTGAACCGCACTGAACTTTTCCAGTAATATTATATAACACATATTTAATTAATTAAAAGGCTGTGATTTATGTCACACAACTGCTGTGCTCAAATTTGTGGGGGTATTAAATTAAAAGCCATGGGATATTATGAGATCATTCATGGGGATTGTTTGATTTCAATATGGATATTCTGTTAGCTACTTCCTGCACTTATGTAGTCCTAGTAGTCCATAAGGCAGGGAGGTCGGGCTCATTTGGAGTGGCGATGTATCATAGTGATTTTTTGAAGGTCTATGTCACTGGAGCTGGAAAATGTGTGATAGCAGTGAAGCAATGGTAACTTTCTGTGGGTTATCACTCTTTTTCATCCCTCTATCCCATTCATTTTCCCACAGGGATTTTACCCCATGACAAACAATGTTTGTCAACAACAACACGTTATTGCTCATGTATACCCTTTAATCATTTATCATTTAAAAGCTTACATTCATAGCTATTCATTAGACTCATTTACAGAATGTTCAGGTCAACAAAATGTGACTTTTGACCTCCAGGCTAAAAAACAGAAGGACCTGTATAAATGGATACATTTTAAAGGCCCCATGCAGTCTTTTTAATTGCATTTTAAATCATCACTGTATGTCTAATAAATCACTGTGTGTTTATTTCATGAAATTAACTCCAAATATATGTTTAATAATATATTTCCCTGAGCCTCTTATTTTGTGGGCGTGTTGATACAAATTGTTATACATTTAAATGCACAACCCTAATTGGTGGATAGGATCATCTAGACTTTAGTTTAGAGCCTACCTCTCTTACCTCTTCAAAGTAGGAGGATACATATGCAAATAGAAGATGACTGGTCAAATAATCTGAATAATCAGATTACATAGACAATCGTAATCATCACTTTCGACCTCATAGAGTGGAAACTTTAGGGACACCGTATGCATTTAGACAGGCAGCCCAATTACTTACATTTCTTTCACAAATTGGTATTTTGACCAATAAGATCAGCTCTTAAAAACATGTGAATAGATCTGATGTGATTCGTTAAAAGACCAATTGGTGGAAAGAAGATCAGAATTGGTCTGCCTGTCTAAAGGCAGCCATAGAACTCTGCCTGTCTAAAGGCAACCATAGAACCAGCCATAGAACTTAGACATCGTCACCCCAAGTGAGCGTACATTTGAGGGTCTGGCTCATGGCCTATAATCAATCACATTTATTTATTAAGCCCTTTTTACATCAGCAGCTGTCACTAAGTACTTATACAGAAACCCAGTCTAAACCCTCAAACAGCAAGCAATGCAGATGTAGAAGCACGGTGGCTAGGAAAAACTCCCTAGTTGCATTTTTTTTACATTTACAGTACGTTTGAATTTGGATGTGTATCTTTAAGTGAATAAATTAAATGTATTTTTTTGCTGCAAGGAGGAATAATCATTAAATCTTTTATTTTGGAAATGTCCATATGTAGCTCGTTTTTGGTCACAGGTCCAGGAATGGCTGAAAAATTGCAACATTTACCTAGAACTAACGCTGCAGATAGCAATACTGGGTGATTTGGAAAGTCATAGCAAATCAATCAATATAATAATTATTTATGTTTATCTTTAATTTACAATCTGTAGAAGCTATGAGAATAGACCGGTTCAGTAATTTTGTGAAGCATTAATTAAGAGATACAGTTGAAGTCGGAAGTTTACATACACGTAGGTTGGAGTCATTAAAACTTGTTTTTCAACCACTTCACAAATTTCTTGTTAACAAACTATAGTTTTGGCAAGTCGGTTAGGACATCTACTTTGTGCATGACAGTCACTGTATCACAATTCTAGTGGGTCAGAAGTTTACATACACTAAGTTGACTGTGCCTTTAAATAGCTTGGAAAATTCCAGAAAATGATGTCATGGCTTTAGAAGCTTCTGATAGGCTAATTGACATAATTTGAGTCAATTGGAGGTGTACCTGTGGATGTTCAACTTAATGTACGTAAACTTCTGACCCACTGGAATTGTGATACAGTGAAATAATCTGTCCGTAAACAATTGTTGGAAAAATCACTTGTGTCATGCACTAAGTAGATGTTCTAACCAAGTTGTTGAAAAACAAGTTTTCATGAATCCAACCTTAGTGTATGTAAACTTACGACTTCAACTGTATATATTTACCCCAAAAATATGTGGGCGATTGGAAATGATGCAGACAATTACATTGATGGACCCAACAATCTATCCGCAATATTAAAGCTGACCTCCCATAAAAAAAAATATATATATATATATATATATATATATATCAAATAATTGTTTTTTTCCCCCGTTAATCATGTACTAAACGGATCTACAGAACAGACTGAGTGTAGTGAGTGAGCGTGATAAGAACCTCCCGCTGCGGATAGCAACGTTGCCATGGAGAGCACCCTGTAATCAGTGGAATAAGGTTGATCTCCTCATCAATCACTTAAAAAAACCTGCAGTGGATAAAATGGATATTGGTTTTAATTCAATTATGCATAATCTTCCCTGCAACCCCACACATATCATATAATCAAATGATGAATGAAAAACCTATGAAAGAGTGAGATTATCATTTCCAGAGGAGCTACAGCCCGACCCAGTCTAGGGGTTTACTCAAACTGATACTCAAATAGTGGCAAGACAGTTTTCTGAAAATGATGGAGCACTTACACCAATATCAATACCAGCCTTGTGCCAGTCCCTGCAAATAAAGATAATATAATTCATTTTGAATTGGTTCTTTCTTGATGAAAATAAATAATTCATAAACATACAGTAAAACTAGTTGAGCAGTAATTTGATGGAAATTGGTGCATGCCAGAATGATGAGGTTAACTGACCACTTACCTTCTATCCCTGTAACAGGAGTCATTGTTAAATGAGAAGTATCATTGAAAAACATTTAATGAGCCATGTTTGAATGTTACTGTATGAGGAAAACGGTGGTGGAGTTGCCTATGAGGAACTCTCAGGCTTAGATACTCAATATGCCACAGGGTTCAATAAACATGATTTAGCTGTTTTGAAATTAAATATGGAATTTTGAAAAATGAAATAATTGGCGTGATTTGAAAACAAATTTAGCAAACAGCCCGACGGGGAATAATCACTTTGTGCCATTCTGAACATTAATTGGACGTATAAAATCAACAAATCCAGCAATGCCCCCCCAAAATGTGTCAATCCACTGACAGTGTAGAAGTTAACAGTGGCAGCCTCTAGTGGGATTCACCTAATCTGGCAAAGACAGACAGACTGAAAAATGCACACGTACACCATCTGACGCATCGACGACGAGTGTGTGTATAGCTTGCCTCAAGGGTTAGTTTATTTGATGTGTTATGAGAAAGATTGGATATATGTTGTCATGTCTCAGTAATTAGTTCCTCTTTAAAAACGGCTCTAGAGAGGCCTAAGAGGATTTTATGACACTACGGCCTCATTAGTATATGGGGGGGGGGGGGGGGGGGTACTTTACTACTTAAACTTCTGTCGCCTAGTCACAAGGATGCCCCCAGTGGCTCTGCACCACATCAAGAGGCCTTGTCACTGATGCTCGCCATTCATTCAAGGCACATCAACAGGATTCCCAACGCTTGCTAAGTCCTGGAGGCTGTGTGTACATCACCATAAGTGGTGATGCCGTGACACTGGGCATGGCATGGTGGATAGGACCCCTGTTGTTAAGGCTTTAACTTTAGTCTACATGTTGCATAGGGGTTTGGACAGGGACTTTGGTATTGACTGCATTTCAACCTGACGCTCATCAATAATCCACACCTGGTGGCTGATATTGACTCATCTGCACAGTGCTTCCTCAGGGGATAATGTCCAGACTCTACCTGCATATATGAATACCTAAGCTTATGCAATATGAGATGTCCTTCTCCCCCATAAAGAAATGCCATTGGAAGATATGATAAAAGTATAATACTTCTGGAAATACGATCATGGTGGAAATGACTTGTACAATATTTGTACCTGTTCCCACAAAACCAAGCATACATCTTGGATCAACACCTTGGATTTTGTGTAACTTTCCACTACAGTCTACAGCCTATCTACTACCATTCACAAGCAGCGAGTGTAATGTTTGCGTACACACATGATGCACACATTGTAGGCCTACACATTGTAGCTGTTATGCAACTACCGTGTTAAAACACAGTATTAAGGAAATTACATGTCTTGTGGGGCTGAAGTGTTGAGTCACTCTTACAAGTGCCTTCAGGAAGTATTCACACCCCTTGACTTTTTCCACATGATGTTGTGTTACAGCCTGAACTAAAAAAAATATCACATGGTGATATAATAGGTCCCCCTTAAGCAAGGGAGGTTCTTCAAACGCAGTTATCTGTCAGTTATGGGAGAAATGGGTTGAAGACTGCCCCTGACGCTCGCTCAGACGCTCATGGGAGAGAGAGAGAGAGAGAGGGAGAGAGAGAATTAGCAAAAATGTCTAAAAACATGTTTTCACTTTGTCATAATGGGATATTGTGTGTACACAACAAAATGTGGAATAAGTCAAGGGGTATGAATACTTTCTGAAGGCACTGTACCAAAAAAAATGTAATAGAAAATAGAGATTCACAAAGATTGAGACTGGAAACAAGAGTTGCTCCATCAGGTGTTACTGATACGATATAGCTTACAGAGGGGGGCTGGGGATGCCAACAACTACAGCCAAAGTGATGTCTTGCTGTATGAAACATCCCAACGCATGGATAAAAGTGTCAGGTTAAGAAATGAGAGCCATCGTGTAATAATCACAGAGTGTGCATCCTAAATAGCAACCTATTCCCTATATAGTGCACTACTTTTGAGTAGAGTCCACAATGGCCCTCCAGAAGCCTCCTCCAGCTAGTTGAGGAGGTGAAGCGTGGCCAACAGGCCCCTCCTGAGGAATGTCACTGTCTTTTCTCCCCAGCCACCTGATGATCAGTCAAGGGGAATTAAACCAGCACAGGACCGAAGGACTGGCCACTTCATTGTGATGGATGGTTCTAAACCACCCTCAGCGGGGCGGGAAGCAACCGTAAACATACAGCTTTCAGGAATACAGTATCTTCAACCTAGCATCCTGCTCAGGCGTTTAGCTTACGCCTACTGTTAGGTTCAGTGGAGGCTGCTGAGGGGAGGAACGGCTCATAATAATGACTGGAACAGCGCAAATGGAATGGCATTAAACCACGTGTTTGATGTATTTGATTCCATTCCACTGATTCCACTCCAGTCATCACCACAAGCTCGTCCTCCCCAACGTCCTGTGGTTAGCTTAGTTGTCAATAGGGGGCAGCTTTAGAGGGAGTGATTCTGAACTGAAAGGGTCTCTGGTACTCTGGTATGTTGATGTGAAGAAATCAAAGGTTCCAGAGAGCACGATCTAAACAAGACCAAGTACTGACTTTTTGTCCAGCGCCTTCTTGTTAGTGATGTGCCTCCCACTCCTAGGTATGTTCAGTTAGAAATCCGTAACGACGAGATCAAATTGGGAGGGTGCAGGATAATATTTCATCATAAGGGACATGGTTAGGAAAGTACAGCATGTACCTTTCCTTCCCTCTAATAAAATCGAAGACTTCCATCATCGAGCCTCTAGGTTTCCTATAATTGGACCATAGATACTGCAGAACTTGTTCTGTCAAAAGTTTGATCAAATATGCACACATTTTCAACAAGCTGTGGTTGCAGGTCAGATTATTAAATGCTTCACATTTGATCATACAGGTGTCATTTTTTTTTTAAAGTATTGCTCAATGAAGATTAAAAGCAATAAATTACATGGGCTTCGTAGCATCCTAACATCCAAGAAGATAGATATCTGTAGTGGTTGGAGATCATTGGGGCTAATGTAAAGTGTGGTTCACTTCTTCCATGACTTTACTTTGTAATGCATTTTACTTGGGAAAAATGTCTCTGTCTAGGAAGTATAGGATAAAACAGATGTCTCTGGCTGGGAAGTATGAAATAGAAAATATGTCTCTGGCTGGGAAGTATAGGATAAAATAGATGTCTCTGGCTGGGAAGTATGAAATAGAAAATATGTATCTGGCTGGGAAGTATAGGATAAAACAGATGTCTCTGGCTGGGAAGTATGAAATAGAAAATATGTCTCTGGCTGGGAAGTATAGGATAAAATAGATGTCTCTGGCTGGGAAGTATGAAATAGAAAATATGTCTCTGGCTGGGAAGTATAGGATAAAATAGATGTCTCTGGCTGGGAAGTATGAAATAGAAAATATGTATCTGGCTGGGAAGTATAGGATAAAACAGATGTCTCTGGCTGGGAAGTATGAAATAGAAAATATGTCTCTGGCTGGGAAGTATAAGATAAAATAGATGTCTCTGGCTGGGAAGTATGAAATAGAAAATATGTCTCTGGCTGGGAAGTATAGGATAAAATAGATGTCTCTGTCTGGGAAGTATAGGATAAAACAGATGTCTCTGTCTGGGAAGTATAAGATAAAAAGATGTCTCTGTGTAACGATTCTCTTCTTGTGAAGTAGAGGCGGACCAAAGCGCAGCGTGGTGGTTGTTCATTGTACTTTATTTACGACACTATACAAGAACAAACTAACGAAAAAACAAGAAACGTGAGAACTCAAAACCTAATACAGCCTATCTGGTGAACACTACACAAAGACAGGAACAATCACCCACAAACACACAGTGAAACCCAGGCTACCTAAATATGGTTCCCAATCAGAGACAATGACGAACACCTGCCTCTGATTGAGAACCATATCAGGCCGAACATAGAACTAGACAAACTAGACATGAAACATAGAATGCCCACTCAGATCACACCCTGACCAACCACAACATAGAAATATACAAAGTAAACTATGGTCAGGGTGTGACAGTACCCCCCCCCCAAGGTGCGGACTCCGGCCGCAAAACCTGAACCTATAGGGGAGGGTCTGGGTGGGCATCTGTCCGCGGAGGCGGCTCTGGCGCTGGACGTGGACCCCACTCCATAATAGTCTTTGTCCACCTCCTTAGCGTCCCTAGATAGGTGACCCTCCTAAGAGACAGCTCGGGACAGAGGGACAGCTGCTCGGGACAGAGGGACAGCTGCTCGGGACAGAGGGACAGCTGCTCCGGGCGGAGGGGCTCTAGCGGCCCCTGGCTGACTGGCGGCCCCTGGCTGACTGGCGGCCCCTGGCTGACTGGCGGCACTGGCGGCCCCTGGCTGACTGGCGGCCCCTGGCAGACGGGCGGCGCTGGGCAGACGGGCGGCGCCGGCGGCGCTGGGCAGACGGGCGGCGCCAGCGGCGCTGGGCAGACGGGCGGCGCCGGCAGCGTTGGGCAGACGGGAAGCTCCGATGGCGCCGGGCAGACGGGAAGCTCCGGCAGAGGCGCCGGGCAGACGGGAAGCTCCGGCAGAGGCGCCGGGCAGACGGGAAGCTCCGGCAGAGGCGCCGGGCAGACGGGAAGCTCCGGCAGAGGCGCCGGGCAGACGGGAGGCTCCGGCAGAGGCGCCGGACAGGCGGGAGGCTCCGGACAGGCGGGAGGCGCCGGCAGAGGCGCCGGACAGGCGGGAGGCTCCGGCAGAGGCGCCGGACAGGCGGGAGGCTCCGGCAGAGGCGCCGGACAGGTGGGAGGCTCCGGCAGAGGCGCCGGACAGACGGGAGACTCCGGCAGAGGCGCCGGACAGACGGGAGACTCCGGCAGAGGCGCCGGACAGACGGGAGACTCCGGCAGCGCTGGAGAGGAGGAAGGCTCTGGTAGCGCCGGAGAGGCGGGAGACTCCGGCAGCGCTGGAGAGGAGGAAGGCTCTGGACGGATGGGCCGGAGAGACAGCCTGGTACGGGGAGCTGCCACCGGAGGGCTGGGGTGTGGAGGTGGTGACGGATAGACCGGGCCGTGCAGGCGCACTGGAGCTCTTGAGCACCGAGCCTGCCCAACCTTACCTGGTTGAATGCTCACGGTCGCCCTGCCAGTGCGGCGTGGTGGAATAGCCCGCACTGGGCTATGCAGGCGAACCGGAGACACCGGGCGCAAGGCTGGTGCCATGTAAGCCGGCCCAAGGAGACGCACTGGGGACCAGCTGCGTAGAGCCGGCTTCATGGCATTAGGCTCGACGCTCAATCTAGCCCGGCCGACACGCGGAGCTGGAATATACCGCACCGGGCTATGCACCCGCACTGGAGACACCGTGCGCACCACTGCATAACACGGTGCCTGCCCGGTCTCTCTAGCCCCCCGGTAAGCACAGGGAGTCTGCCCAGGTCTCCTACCTGGCGTAGCCATACTCCCTGTTAGCCCCCCCCCAAGAAATTTTTGGGGCTGCCTCTCGGGCTTCCTTCCGCGCCGCCGTGCCTGCTTCGCCAACTCCATTCTCTGATAGCCTTCCGCGCACTGCTCCATCGAATCCCAGGCGGGCTCCGGCACTCTCCCTGGGTCGGCCGCCCACCTGTCGATCTCCTCCCAAGTAGTATAACCCATGCCATTGCTGTCCATAACGTCCTCCCATGTCCATACCTCCTCGCGCTGCTCCTGCTGCTGCTTTCTCCGTTGCCCATTACCACACCGCTTGGTCCTGTTGTGGTGGATGATTCTGTAACGATTCTCTTCTTGTGAAGTAGAGGCGGACCAAAGCGCAGCGTGGTGGTTGTTCATTGTACTTTATTTACGACACTATACAAGAACAAACTAACGAAAAAACAAGAAACGTGAGAACTCAAAACCTAATACAGCCTATCTGGTGAACACTACACAAAGACAGGAACAATCACCCACAAACACACAGTGAAACCCAGGCTACCTAAATATGGTTCCCAATCAGAGACAATGACGAACACCTGCCTCTGATTGAGAACCATATCAGGCCGAACATAGAACTAGACAAACTAGACATGAAACATAGAATGCCCACTCAGATCACACCCTGACCAACCACAACATAGAAATATACAAAGTAAACTATGGTCAGGGTGTGACACTCTGTCTGGGAAGTATAGGATAAAACAGATGTCTCTGTCTGGGAAGTATAGGATAAAGCAGATGTCTCTGTCTGGGAAGTATAGGATAAAACAGATGTCTCTGTCTGGGAAGTATAGGATAAAACAGATGTCTCTGCATGGGAAGTATAGGATAAAACAGATGTCTCTGCATGGGAAGTATAGAATAAAACAGATGTCACTGCATGGGAAGTATAGGATAAAACAGATGTCTCTGTCTGGGAAGTATAGGATAAAACAGATGTCTCTATCTGGGAAGTATAAGATAAAACAGATGTCTCTGCATGGGAAGTATAGGATAAAACAGATGTCTATGTCTGGGAAGTATAGGATAAAACAGATGTCTCTGCATGGGAAGTATAGGATAAAACAGATGTCTCTGCATGGGAAGTATAGGATAAAACAGATGTCCCTATCTGGGAAGTATAGGATAAAACAGATGTCTCTGTCTGGGAAGTATAGGATAAAACAGATGTCTCTGCATGGGAAGTATAGGATAAAACAGATGTCTCTGCATGGGAAGTATAGGATAAAACAGATGTCACTGCATGGGAAGTATAGGATAAAACAGATGTCTCTGTCTGGGAAGTATAGGATAAAACAGATGTCTCTATCTGGGAAGTATAAGATAAAACAGATGTCTCTGCATGGGAAGTATAGGATAAAACAGATGTCTCTGTCTGGGAAGTATAGGATAAAACAGATGTCTCTGCATGGGAAGTATAGGATAAAACAGATGTCTCTGCATGGGAAGTATAGGATAAAACAGATGTCCCTATCTGGGAAGTATAGGATAAAACAGATGTCTCTGTCTGGGAAGTATAGGATAAAACAGACGTTCTGACCTCCAAATCTATAAGCTCAATAGGAAAGATCTCCATCATTCATTATAAAACGTGTTGTTTGGATCCTGGCTGCTGATTGGTTGATAGCAGGGAGTCATTTTCCACAAGACCTAGGTAATTCCTGTTAACAGTTCCATTTCAGTTATTAATCCACTGTCCCACAGCCCAGCCAGGCAATTCATAAACTTAATTTAAAACAATTCTAGACAATATTCCCCCATGCCACTAGGCTAGTGTTTGGTTTGCACCAGCTGGGGTTTGTCTAAACCTTGCTGACACAACAATGTTTTTTTGGGCAATGCCATAGAGAGAATGAACCATGCCATAGAGAGAATGAATGTAAAGAGACTGACAGCTTCTCTGAGCCAGGCAAACTCATTTATCAGGGTCATTATTATGGACATATCCAAATAAATGGCAATATAGAAACAAAGGTAAAAAAAAAAACTAAAACAACTAAAATGCCCAATTTGCTGTCCTTTCAGCTGCTTGGTGTGATTATGTGTTAGCTGTAGTTGGCTGGCAAAGGAGAAGAAACTAGCCTGCATGGCAACTTTTCTTGCTTAGAACTTTTGGAATGGACGACTAGGTAGTTTGGCTAGCAACTTCAGAATCACAGAACTAACAACTAGCTTTTGGCCTGACTACATTGTCTAGCGGAATAATTAATTTACTAATTAAAATAATGTTTTTAATGAAAACATGTCATACATATTTAAAAAAATATATGTTGGTAATCTTTTTTTAAAAGCAATAAGACCCTCGAACCAGGGAATTATGGTGAATAACAACCTCCTAAGAACAGCCCTCAGGAGTGAAACATTATAATCCCCTGGTTCCCATTCCTTACTGCTTAAACACCCAATGAGACCATTCTAAACCTCCAATGGTTAAGAAAGGCTAAATTATAATGGTCAGTAAGCTGTAAACCCATGCCATTAATGGAATAATAATTATGTGTATTCTTGAATTAGCTTGCATACGGAATCAATCCCATCAGATAGCATACAGAATCAAACCCATCAACTGGCATACAGAATCAAACCCATCAGATAGCATACAGAATCAAACCCAACAGATAGCATACAGAATCAAACCCATCAGCTGACATACAGAATCAAACCCATCAGCTGGCATACAGAATCAAACCCTTCAGCTGGCATACAGAATCAAACCCATCAGCTGGTATACAGAATCAAACCCATCAGCGGGCATGCAGAATCAAACCCATCAGCTGACATACAGAATCAAACCCATCAGCTGGCATACAGAATCAAACCCTTCAGCTGGCATACAGAATCAAACCCATCAGCTGGTATACAGAATCAAACCCATCAGCGGGCATGCAGAATTAAACCCATCAGCTGGCATGCAGAATTAAACCCATCAACTGGTATACAGAATTTAACCCATCAGCTGGCATACAGAATCAAATCCATCAGCTGGCATAGAGAATTAAACCCATCAACTTGCATACAGAATCAAACCCATCAGATAGCATACAGAATCAAACCCATCAGCTGGCATACAGAATCAAACCCATCAGATAGCATACAGAATCAAACCCATCAGATAGCATACAGAATCAAACCCATCAGATAGCATACAGAATCAAACCCATCAGATAGCATACAGAATCAAACCCATCAGATAGCATACAGAATCAAACCCATCAGATAGCATACAGAATCAAACCCATCAGATAGCATACAGAATCAAACCCATCAGATAGCATACAGAATCAAACCCATCAGATAGCATACAGAATCAAACCCATCAGATAGCATACAGAATCAAACCCATCAGCTGGCATACAGAATCAAACCCATCAGATAGCATACAGAATCAAACCCATCAGATAGCATACAGAATCAAACCCATCAGATAGCATACAGAATCAAACCCATCAGATAGCATACAGAATCAAACCCATCAGATAGCATACAGAATCAAACCCATCAGATAGCATACAGAATCAAACCCATCAGCTAGCATACAGAATCAAACCCATCAGATAGCATACAGAATCAAACCCATCAGATAGCATACAGAATCAAACCCATCAGCTGGCATACAGAATCAAACCCATCAGATAGCATACAGAATCAAACCCATCAGCTGGCATACAGAATCAAACCCATCAGCTAGTATACAGAATCAAACCCATCAGCTGGCATACATAATTAAACCCATCAGCTGGCATAGAGAATCAAACCCATCAGCTGGCATAGAGAATCAAACCCATCAGCTGGCATACAGAATCAAACCCATCAGCTGACATACAGAATCAAACCCATCAGCTGGCATACAGAATTAAACCCATCAGCTGGCATACATAATTAAATCCATCAGCTGACATACAGAATTAAACCCATCAGCTAGCATACAGTCAAACCAATAATTCTCCGTCAAAAACTCACATCTACAGGTTCAGTCTCTGAATCACGAATGAAATGCAAACTCAAGTCTGTTTGAGTTGAGAAACAATGTCTTTGTCCTCCAATAAAAGTAAATGTTCAAAATCCCGCAAGAAATCCTAAAATAAGCAAAACATCCAAACAATCCAGCAGCATTAAATAAAATACTGAAATAGGATTAACTTTATGAGCTCCGTTGTTAGTCTGTGTAATAATTCAAAATAAAGTAGTGTCCAGAAGAAAACCCCAAAATAAACGTATAAGTAGGTCTTAGAAATAGCCTTCCAAACTTTGGTCCTTAGAAGCAATTGTCCACAGAGGAATGTTATTGATAATCAACACAGTATTCCTTAAACAGGTATTTGAGTATATTCTCACTTATATGGAGTGAGAGAACTTTTAAACTATAAAAACGTTTTAATAGTTACCAATCTTTTTTGACCATGGAAAACAGTCTAGATGGACCCTTCCTAACAAACCACCTCCTCTTTCACTCAAACCAGGAAGTGGCTAAGTGTGACCTGAGAGCCCACAGTCCATACCACATAGTTAGAGGACTACAGATTAATTTTACCTGTTTTAGCATGGGCATTTCCATTGAGGGCTTCCACCATTTTAAAGTAGTCAAATGGGTGGGGATTCCTATGGGTTGGGCGTGATCAGCCAATGATCAGAGCATTGTCTTATTTTTCAAATTGGGTTGCCTATGGTTTGTAAATGGCTTTAAGCTCTATCACCACCATCTAGTGGCCAGAGTAAATGAATGACACTCAAGATTCAGGACTCCAGCGCTGCAGGTGGTAGTAAAATCACCAATATTAGCCTCTTTCAAACACAAAGGAAGAAGAAAATTGACTTATTTAAAGGCTCAATGTCGCTGACCGCGGTGTCGCAGATGCCATAATGGCACTTATACAAAGATTACTTTTCTATCTATCTCTGTGGCCTACAGTATATACATTTCAAGGAACCATGGAAGGTGAAACCATGGAAGTGGTCTTAAAAAGTCCATGAAGACATAGAGTACATGTGAATGGACCCCAGGATAAGTTACATAGAAATGGACAGAGATTATGTCTCATACGATTATGCTCTGAAATAATGAATATTCAATTATGACCATATGTGACTGCAATCTCTTCCAAATGTGTATTTGAAACTAAACATAATTGGAATGGGAATACTTCCGGTACTCCACTTATGCTAAATATTTATTGTATTCTACTGAGCCGTTTACTTTGTGTTCATATTCTTAACTTTTATTCTTTCTTATTGTTGTTGCATTGTCTAAGGGAGCAGCAAGTAAACCTTTTATTGGACGGTGTATACCATGTGTATCCTGTACGTATGACTAATAAAACTTGAAATGTGATGATTTAAGTACAAATAATATATTAAAGTTAAAGTAATAACAGATTAGTCCTGCTGGTATCAGATACACTGTACTGAATGACATCAACCTCTACTAGATCTGCCATTAACTTTGAATAGTTTTTAAGACCATAATATTTAAAGAAAATGATAATAGGTTACTGAGGAGTCTTAAGCTAGACTGAATTAATTATACTGAAATACATCAATAATGACTTACATCAGAGACTGTATCGCATAAATAACTTTTGGACAATAATATATGTACATTCTGTCAGGAATCTTCATTTGTTCAGTAAAGTGCAGTCCAATTTAATTTTCTATCTTATTAAAGCTCAAAATGATAAACCATCTACAAGACAATATTACACCCTATACACCCCCTTCAGGTGGATTGAATGTAAAGGTCTATTGGGACTGTACGGTATATGTACGGTATAAGCAGACTGATTTCCATTTAATTTGTGATAGAGGAACTAGAACAGCCTATCATATCACTAAGCAATGACAGATTACACTTTTGGTGGGGTTGAAGTGAAGTGCTGTCTCGAACTGAGATGGAAGTGAAGTGCTGTTTCGAACTGAAATGTAAGTGAAGTGCTGTTTCGAACTGAAATGTAAGTGAAGTGCTGTCTCAAACTGAGGTGGAAGTGAAGTGCTGTCTCAAACTGAGGTGGAAGTGAATTGATGTCTCAAACTGAGGTGGAAGTGAAGTGCTGTCTCAAACTGAGGTGGAAGTGAAATGATGTCTCAAACTGAGGTGGAAGTGAAGTGCTGTCTTGAATTGAGGTGGAAGTGAAATGATGTCTCGAACTGAGGTGGAAGTGAAGTGATGTCTCGAACTGAGGTGGAAGTGAAGTGCTGTCTCAAACTGAGGTGGAAGTGAAGTGATGTCTCAAACTGAGGTGGAAGTGAAGTGATGTCTCGAACTGAGGTGGAAGTGAAGTGATGTCTCAAACTGAGGTGGAAGTGAAGTGATGTCTCAAACTGAGGTGGAAGTGAAGTGCTGTCTCAAATTGAGGTTGACGTGAAGTGCTGTCTCGATTGAGGTTGTTATTTCAATACCTGCAGCCTGCATCAGGTTGAGTAAACCTTCACTATAGCTAAAATGTTGTTTAGTCATCCTGATTGCTGTGAAGGATTTGAAGCAATAAAATAAATAAATAAAAAATATATATATATACAGTGCCTTGCGAAAGTATTCGGCCCCCTTGAACTTTGCGAACTTTTGCCACATTTCAGGCTTCAAACATAAAGATATAAAACTGTATTTTTTTGTGAAGAATCAACAACAAGTGGGACACAATCATGAAGTGGAATGACATTTATTGGATATTTCAAACTTTTTTAACAAATCAAAAACTGAAAAATTGGGCGTGCAAAATTATTCAGCCCCTTTACTTTCAGTGCAGCAAACTCTCTCCAGAAGTTCAGTGAGGATCTCTGAATGATCCAATGTTGACCTAAATGACTAATGATGATAAATACAATCCACCTGTGTGTAATCAAGTCTCCGTATAAATGCACCTGCATTGTGATAGTCTCAGGGGTCCGTTAAAAGCGCAGAGAGCATCATGAAGAACAAGGAACACACCAGGCAGGTCCGAGATACTGTTGTGAAGAAGTTTAAAGCCGGATTTGGATACAAAAATATTTCCCAAGCTTTAAACATCCCAATGAGCACTGTGCAAGCGATAATATTGAAATGGAAGGAGTATCAGACCACTGCAAATCTACCAAGACCTGGCCGTCCCTCTAAACTTTCAGCTCATACAAGGAGAAGACTGATCAAAGATGCAGCCAAGAGGCCCATGATCACTCTGGATGAACTGCAGAGATCTACAGCTGAGGTGGGAGACTCTGTCCATAGGACAACAATCAGTCGTATATTGCACAAATCTGGCCTTTATGGAAGAGTGGCAAGAAGAAAGCCATTTCTTAAAGATATCCATAAAAAGTGTCGTTTAAAGTTTGCCACAAGCCACCTGGGAGACACACCAAACATGTGGAAGAAGGTGCTCTGGTCAGATGAAACCAAAATTGAACTTTTTGGCAACAATGCAAAACGTTATGTTTGGCGTAAAAGCAACACAGCTCATCACACTGAACACACCATCCCCACTGTCAAACATGGTGGTGGCAGCATCATGGTTTGGGCCTGCTTTTCTTCAGCAGGGACAGGGAAGATGGTTAAAATTGATGGGAAGATGGATGGAGCCAAATACAGGACCATTCTGGAAGAAAACCTGATGGAGTCTGCAAAAGACCTGAGACTGGGACGGAGATTTGTCTTCCAACAAGACAATGATCCAAAACATAAAGCAAAATCTACAATGGAATGGTTAAAAAATAAACATATCCAGGTGTTAGAATGGCCAAGTCAAAGTCCAGACCTGAATCCAATCGAGAATCTGTGGAAAGAACTGAAAACTGCTGTTCACAAATGCTCTCCATCCAACCTCACTGAGCTCAAGCTGATTTGCAAGGAGGAATGGGAAAAAAATTCAGTCTCTCGATGTGCAAAACTGATAGAGACATACCCCAAGCGACTTACAGCTGTAATCGCAGCAAAAGGTGGCGCTACAAAGTATTAACTTAAGGGGGCTCAATAATTTTGCACGCCTAATTTTTCAGTTTTTGATTTGTTAAAAAAGTTTGAAATATCCAATAAATGTCGTTCCACTTCATGATTGTGTCCCACTTGTTCTTGATTGTTCACAAAAAAATACAGTTTTATATCTTTATGTTTGAAGCCTGAAATGTGGCAAAAGGTCGCAAAGTTCAAGGGGGCCGAATACTTTCGCAAGGCACTGTATATATATATATATATATATGTATAATGTCGTAGCAGAATCAGAATGAGTTAGGTAACATGTTTTATCAATTTTCAAAAATATGCTTATGTGGGTAAAGTCACTTGGGCCCAGAGAGGGGAGAGGTCAGTATTTTTTCATATGTGAGGGGATCTGTTAAAACCTGTTGCGACTCTAGGGGCAGTATTTTCATTTTTGGATAAAAAACGTTCCCGTTTTAAACAAGATATTTTGTCACGAAAAGATGCTCGACTATGCATATAATTGACAGCTTTGGATGGAAAACACTCTGACGTTTCCAAAACTGCAAAGATATTGTCTGTGAGTGCAACAGAACTCATGTTACAGCCGAAACCCAGATAAAAATCCAATCAGGAAGTGCCGCATTTTTTGAAAACGCCTCATGCCAATGACTCCTTATATGGCTGTGAATGAGCTACAAATGAGCTTACGTTTTCTACGTATTCCCCAAGGTGTCTATAGCATTGTGTTGTATTTTTACGCATTTATGTTGAAGAATAGCCCTAAGGGACCACATTTAGCAAGTGGTCACATGACGGCTCCCGCAGAAAATCTTGCGTAAAGTACACAAGTAGCCATTTTTCCAATCGCTTCTTATGAGAAACCAATTGTCCCGACGGATATTTTATCGAATAGATATGTGAAAAACACCTTGAGGATTGATTCTAAACAACGTTTGCCATGTTTCTGTCGATATTATGGAGCTAATTTGGAAAAAAGTTTGTAGTTGTAGTGACTGCATTTTCCGGTCGATTTCTCAGCCAAACGTGAAGAACAAATGGAGTTATTTCGCCTACAAAAATAATATTTTGGGAAAAAAGGAACATTTGCTATCTAACTGGGAGTCTCCTGAGTGAAAACATCCGAAGTTCTTCAAAGGTAAATTATTTAATTTGATTGCTTTTCTTACTGAAATAAAAACGGAAATACATTATTCTCATAAGTATTCAGAACCTTCGCTATGAGACCCGACATTGAACTTAGGTGCATCCTGTTCCCATTGATCATCCTTGAGATGTTTCTACAACTTGATTGGAGTCCACCTGCCGTAAATTCAATTGATTGAACATGATTTGGCACAGATCTGCACAGATCTGGGGAAGGGTACTAAAACATTTCTGCAGCAATGAAAGTGCCCAACAACACACTGGCCTCCATCATACTTAAAAGGAAGAAGTTTGTAAAGACTCTTCCATGAGGCAGCTGCCCGGCCAAACTAAGCATTTGGGGGAGAAGGGCCTTGGTCAGAGAGATGACGAAGATCCCAATGGTCTCTCTGACAGAGATCCAGAACTCCTCTGTGCAGAAAGGAGAACCTTTCAGAAGGACAACCAACAGGTACTTAAAGACTCTTAGACTCTCATCTTTAAAATAATGTTGGTTACTACATGATTCCATATGTGTTATTTCATAGTTTTGATGTCATCACTATTATTCTACAATGTAGCAAATAGTACAAATAAAGAAAAACCCTGGAATGAGTAGGTGAGTCCAAACTTTTGCCTGGTACTGTATATATATATTTATATACACTGCTCAAAAAAATGGGAATACTAAAATAACACCTCCTAGATCTGAATGAATGAAATATTCTTATTAAATACTTATTTCTTTACATAGTTGAATGTGCTGACAACAAAATCACACAAAATTATCAATGGAAATCAAATTTATCAACCCATGGAGGTCTGGATTTGGGGTCACCAAATGGAAAACCACACTACAGGCTGATCCAACTTTGATGTAATGTCCTTAAAACAAGTCAAAATGAGGCTCAGTAGTGTGTGTGGCCTCCACGTGCCTGTATGTCCTCCCTACAACGCCTGGGCATGCTCCTGATGAGGTGGCGGATGGTCTCCTGAGGGAACTCCTCCCAGACCTGGACTAAAGCATCCGCCAACTCCTGGACAGTCTGTGGTGCAACGTGGCGTTGGTGGATGGAGCGAGACATGATGTCCCAGATGTGATCAATTGGATTCAGGTCTGGGGAATGGGCGGGCCAGTCCATAGCATCAATGCCTTCCTCTTGCAGGAACTGCTGACACACTCCAGCCACATGAGGTCTAGCATTGTCTTGCATTAGGAGGAACCCAGGGCCAACCGCACCAGCATATGGTCTCACAAGGGGTCTGAGGATCTCATCTCGGTACCTAATGGCAGTCAGGCTACCTCTGGCGAGCACATGGAGGGCTGTGCGGCCCCCCAAAGAAATGCCACCCCACACCATGACTGACCCACCACCAAACCGGTCATGCTGGAGGATGTTGCAGGCAGCAGAACGTTCTCCACGGCGTCTCCAGACTCTGTCACGTCTGTCACATGTGCTCAGTGTGAACCTGCTTTCATCTGTGAAGGGCACAGGGCGCCAGTGGTGAATTTGCCAATCTTGGTGTTCTCTGGCAAATGCCAAACGTCATGCACGGTGTTGGGCTGTAAGCACAACCCCCACCTGTGGACGTCGTGCCCTCATACCACCCTCATGGAGTCTGTTTCTGACCGTTTGAGCAAGCACATGCACATTTGTGGCCTGCTGGAGGACATTTTGCAGGGCTCTGGCAGTGCTCCTCCTTGCACAAAGGCGGAGGTAGCGGTCCTGCTGCTGGGTTGTTGCCCTCCTACGGCCTCCTCCACGTCTCCTGATGTACTGGCCTGTCTCCTGGTAGCGCCTCCATGCTCTGGACACTACGCTGACAGACACAGCAAACCTTCTTGCCACAGCTCGCATTGATGTGCCATCCTGGATGAGCTGCACTACCTGAGCCACTTGTGTGGGTTGTAGACTCCGTCTCATGCTACCACTAGAGTGAAAGCACCGCCAGTATTCAAAAGTGACCAAAACATCAGCCAGGAAGCATAGGAACTGAGAAGTGGTCTGTGGTCACCACCTGCAGAACCACTCCTTTATTGGGGGTGTCTTGCTAATTGCCTATAATTTCCATCTGTTGTCTATTCCATTTGCACAACAGCATGTGACATTTACTGTCAATCAGTGATGCTTCCTAAGTGGACAGTTTGATTTCACAGAAGTGTGATTGACTTGAAGTTACATTGTGTTGTTAAAGTGTTCCCTTTATTTTTTTGAGCAGTGTATATATATATATATATATATATATATATATATATATATATATATATATATATATATATATCAGTTGAAGTTGGAAGTTTACATACACTTATGTTGGAGTCATTAAAACTAGTTTTTCAACCACTCCACATATTTCTTGTTAACAAATTATAGGTTTGGCAAGTTGGTTAGGACATCTACTTTGTGCATGGCGCAAGTAATTTTTCCAATAATTGTTTACAGACAGATTATTTCACTGATAATATGTATCACAATTCCAGTGGGTCAGAAGTTTACATACGCTAAGTTGACTGTGCCTTTAAACAGCTTGGAAAATTGCAGAAAAATGTCATGGCTTAAGAAGATTCTGATAGGCTAATTGACATCATTTGAGTCAATTGGAGGTGTACCTGTGGATGTATTTCAAGGCCTAGCTTCAAACTCAGTGCCTCTTTGCTTGACATCATGGGAAAATCAAAAGAAATCAGCCAAGACCTCCACAAGTCTGGTTCATCCTTGGGAGCAATTTCCAAACGCCTGAAGGACCCACGTTCATCTGTACAAACAATGGTATGCAAGTATAAACACCATGGGACCACACAGCCATCATACCGCTCAGGAAGGAGACGCGTTCTGTCTCCTAGAGATGAACGTACTTTGGTGCGAAAGGTGCAAATCAATCCCAGCACAACATCAAAGGACCTTGTGAAGATGCAGGAGGAAATAGGTACAAAAGTATCTTTCCACAGTAAAACTAGTTTCGACATAACCTGAAAGGCCGCTCGACAAGGAAGAAGCCACTGCTCCAAAACCGGCATAAAAAAGCCAGACTACGGTTTGCAACTGCACATGGGGACAAAGATTGTACTTTTTGGAGAAATGTCCTCTGGTCTGATGAAAAGAAAATAGAACTGTTTGGCCATAATGATCATCGTTATGTTTGGTGGGAAAAGGGGGAGGCTTGCAAGCCGAAGAACACCATCCCAGCTGTGAAGCACGGGGGAGGCAGCATCATGTTGTGGGGGTGCTTTGATGCAGGAGGGACTGGTGCACTTCACAAAATAGATGGCAACATGAGGAATGACAATTATTTGTATATATTGAAGCAACATCTCAAGACATCAGTCAGGAAGTTATAGCTTGGTCGCAAATTGGTCTTCCAGATGGACAATGACCCCAAGCGTACTTCTAAAGTTGTGGCAAAATGGCTTAAGGACAACAAAGTCAAGGTATTGGAGTGGCCATCACAAAGCCCTGACCTCAATCCTATAAAAAATTTGTGGGCAGATCTGAAAAAGCGTGTGCGAGCAAGGAGACCTACAAACCTGACTCAGTTACACCAGCTCTGTCAGGGGGAATGGGCCTAAATTCACCCAACTTATTGTGGGAAGCTTCTGGAAGGCTTCTCGAAACGTTTGACCCAAGTTAAACAATTTAATGCTAATGCTACCAAATACTTATTGAGTGTATGTAAACTTCTGACCCACTGGGAATGTGATCAAAGAAATAAAAGATAAAGAGAGATAAATAATTATATTTACTATTATTCTGACATTTCACATTCTTAAAATAAAGTGGTGATCCTAACTGACCTCAGACAGGGAATTTTTACTAGGATTAAATGTCAGGAATTGTGAAAAACTGAGTTTAAATGTATTTGGCTCAGGTGTATGTAAACTTCCAACTTCAACTGTATAGTTCTATATTGGGAGCATTAAAGTTAAACAATAATATGCTTTGCGTATAGAATCTCACCTTGTTACACCATTGGCTGTTGCACAAAAATAGTAACAGTAGTTAGGCCACAGACATAATTATAAATTGTTTTGTCAGCTACGGTAGGATATGAGTGTATTGATGACATTTGATATGTAAGATAAAAAATGCATATCTACTGTGATCTCAGTAATAAGAGATCCTACGACTGGTTATTTGTATATTCAAAGATGATCTCCCCTAATGGGATTTACAGCCATGATATGGTGGCTTCTCTATTGTTTCATTCATCTGCCATAATCTTAGAGCTCTTCTGTTTAAGAAACTATTTGGTAATTACATTCACATCTCCTTTTACTGAAGATGGTTGGGATACCTCCACCCACACAATGAAAGTTATTTCATGGAAGCACAAATGAGCGTAAGAACTCTAAATTAGACTAAGCAACAAACACATTGTCTACAATTGTTCATTAATAACCAGATCTGCGTGAGAGTGAATCAATTGGTAAAAAAAATATATATAATTGTTTCCTTACCAATAAGCCTCCTCAGGCAAAATAAACAACATTTACTGTGTTGGATGAAAGACAATTGGCTTTTATCCTCTTTTTAATCAGATACAATTGGTGGTTTAGGGATTCAACATTTTATTATTTGATTTCATTTGAAAATGTTGGATTGTGCCATGTATCCTGCTGGGACGAGCAATGAGTGACTAAGCCCTTCCAAAAACACAGGGTTCACAGCACAGACACACAGAAGATCTGGATGCATATTGCATATTGTATATAACCAGAAATCCTGCCAGTTTGACAAATCCTTATTATGCCTATTCAGTTTTTCAGTGAATTCATTCAATCAACTGGGGCACATGAATGTGAGATTGGAGAAAGAGCTAGCATCTTCATTTTGAGTAGAAAAGAGAATCTTAGCCTGAGCAGGATAAAACGAACATGCATAATTGAGCATGTACCATTTGTACTAGATAAGTTCAGGTCGGAATAGGTTCAAACCGTTCTGCTGTGTCGCGGGAGGGAGGGAAATTGTTTTCTGGTTCAGACCATATGTGACTCGTTTCAGGAAACTAGTCGTAAGTCGCACGTCACTACTTCACTGGTGCAGCATTTGAAAGTAAACGTTTTTTTTTTATCGAAATGCGTTTTTGGGGAGAAATGACCTCTGGAACATGTGAACATTCATGTTCCCTAATAACAAACTTGTATTCCATCCATAAATATGAAGAAAATTGTTAAATTACGAGCCTAGTTGGTTTAGCCATGGAAAAAGACAGGAACCTTCTCACTAGCCATGATTGGTTAAGATAATGTATGGGCTTGACATGCCGAGAGATGAGCTTGAATTGGTCTGCCATGTAGCACGCTTCTGTCTATAACGTGAGGTGTACAGCATGTGTTGATAGCAGAGACTCCTCAGAGGAGGAAGGGGAGGACCATCCTCCTCCGTGAATTTTATAAAATGTTTAATTGTAAAACATTTAAAAAGTTATCATTTTTAGATAAAACTATACCAAATATGGTCATGTCACCAAATAACTGATTAAAACACACTATTTTGCAAAGAAGGTCTACAGTGGCCTCAACAGCACTCGAGTAGGGAAGCACATGGTGTTGTCGGAGGACAGCTAGCTTCCATCCTCCTCTGGGTACATCGACTTCCAATACGAAACCTAGGAGGCTCATGGTTCTCACCCCATTCCATAGACTTACACAGTAATTATGACAACTTCCGGAGGACATCCTACAGCCTATCAGAGCTTTTGCAACATGAACTGACATGTTGTCCACCCGATCAAAGGATCAGAGAATTAATCTACTACTGAAAGCATAAGCTACAGCTAGCTAGCACTGCAGTGCATAACATGTTGTGAGTAGTTGACTCAAAGAGAGAGAAAGGAAATAGTTTAACAGTTTTGAACAAATTAATTGGTTCAAAAAATGAATTTGTCCAAAATGAAGGAGAAGCAAGAGAGAAATTGAGCGAGAGAGAGAGTGTGTAATTTTTTTTCACTTTCACTAGCCTATGGAAACACACTGCTCAAACAAAGGGATGCTATGTTAGCTTGCTGGCCATGACTTTCCAACACAACACCGGAAATCTTCCAAGTCAAGGTAAGCTTTTGGTATTACTAATTTATTGCAACCAGGGCCCACCGGTGTAACTGCATACCGACTGTACACTAACGTTACTGCATGGTTGTAGAGGGTTTACTAACGCGTTAGTTCTATTAGCTATGCTGACTATGATGCTAATTTAGCTAATATGGTGACAACAATGTACAGTTGAAGTCGGAAGTTACATACACCTTAGCCAAATACATTTAAACTCAGTTCTTCACCATTTCTGACATTTTATCCTGGTAAAAAATTCCCGGTATTTGGTCAGTGAGGATCACCACTTCATTTTACAAATGTGAAATGTCAGAACAATAGTAGAGAGAATGATTTTTTGCAGAGTTTATTTCATTATTTAGTTTACATACACTCAATTAGAATTTGGTAGTATTAACTTGGGTCAAACGTTTCAGATAGCTTTCCACAAGCTTCCCACAATTAGTTTTGTGAATTTTGACACATTCCTCCAGACAGAGCTGGTGTAACTGAGTCAGGTTTGTAGGCCTCCTTGCTCGCACACACTTTTTCAGTTTTGCCCACAAATTTTATATAGAATTGAGGTCAAAGCTTTGTGATGGCCACTCCAATACCTTGACTTTGTTGTCCTTAAGCCAGTTTGCCACAACTTTGGAAGTATGCTTGGGGTCATTGTCCATCTGGAAGACCAATTTGTGACCAAGCTATAACATTCTGACTGATGTCTTGAGATGTTGCTTCAATATATCCACATAATTGTCCTACCTCATGATGCCATCTATTTTGTGAAGTGCACCAGTCCCTCTTGCAGCAAAACACCCCCACAGCATGTTGCTGTCACCCCCGTGCTACACGGTTAGGATGGTGTTCTTCAGCTTCCTTTTTCCTCCAAACATAATGATGGTCATTATGGCCAAACAGTTCCATTTCTGTTTCACCAGACCAGAAGACAAAAAGTACAATCTTTGTCCCCGTGTGCAGTTGCAATCCGTAGTCTGTTTTATTAATGGCAGTTTTGGAGCAGTGGCTTCTACCTTTCTGAGTGGCCTTTCAGGTTATGTCGATATAAGACTTGTTTTATTGTGGATAAAGATACTTTTGTACCCCTTTCCTCCAGCATCTTCACAATGCCCTTTGCTGTTGTTCTGATTTGCACTTTCGCACCAAAGTACGTTCATCTCTAGGAGACAGAATGCGTCTCCTTCCTGAGCGGTATGACGGCTGCATGGTGTTTATACTTGCATTCCATTGTTTGTACAGATGAACGCGGTACATTCAGGCGTTTGGAAATTGCTCCCAGGGATGAACCAGACTTGTGGAGGTTTTGGCTGATTTCTTTCGATTTTCCCATGATGTCAAGCAAAGAGGCACTGAGTTTGATGGTAAGCCTGGAAATACATCCACAGGTACACCTCCAATTGACTAAAGCCATGACATAATTTGCTGCAATTTTCCAAGCTGTTTAAAGGCACAGTCAACTTAGTGTACTGTATGTAACCTTCTGACCCACTGGAATTGTGATACAGTGAATTATAAGTGAAATAATCTGTCTGTAAACAATTGTTGGAAAAATTACTTGTGTCATGCACAAAGTAGATGTCCTAACTGACATGCCAAAACTATAGTTTGTAAACAAGAAATATGTGGATTGGTTGAAAAACGAGTTTTAATGACTCCAACCTAAGTGTATGTAAACTTCCGACTGCAGGCTGTTTGTAGAGGTTTTGCTTGGAAAGGTGGTCACTTACAGCTTATTTGTTGTGCATTGAAGTCCACAAACGAATACAACTTGGTTGTTATGAGAGTGAACTCTGTTTACGTGTAAACAGGGGTGTATTCATTCTGCCAATTCTGTTGAAAACATTTCTTAAATGGAAGCAAACGGAACAAAACGGGGATAAACAGACCTGAATTTGTCCAATAGAAACTCTTGTTTGCAACTGTTGGACTAATGATAACACCTTATATAAGCTAGAGTTTTGTCTCTTATCTAACAATCACTTTAATCCAGGGGTAGGCAACTAGATTCACTCGCGGGCCAATTTTTGTCTGAGCAGATGGTCGGGGGACTGGAACATAATTATAATAATTTGCACACTTCATATTGACCACAACTATGCCCAAAAATAGACTGTTTCAAAAATTGAAAATAACAATAATTTCATACCTTCATTACATTGAGACACCATCACATGTCTCTTCTTATATTCATGGGAATACTTGCGAACAGATTTCCTGAAATTATAATATTTTTTTTATGAATTCCTGGTGAATTAATAATAATTATTTATTTGTTTTACAAAAAATGAAAATCCTCCCCAAATATTATTATAATAATTGCTTAATAAATGATATAAGGAATGTGGGGAAATACCACAGAAACTGGATAGGTTATGCAGGGGAAATACCACAGAAACTGGATAGGTTATGCAGGGGAAATACCACAGAAACTGGATAGGTTATGCAGGGGAAATACCACAGAAACTGGATAGGTTATGCAGGGGAAATACCACAGAAACTGGATAGGTTATGCAGGGGAAATACCACAGAAACCGGACAGGTTATGCAGGGGAAATACCACAGAAACCGAACAGGTTATGCAGGGGAAATACTACAGAAACCGAACAGGTGATGCCACATCTAAAGAACCCAGGCTGAGAATACTTCAAGAAGATTGATTTAGTTTTCCGTATTTAAACCATGTACATATCCAACCTATGCTTTTCTCTATAGCCACTATAGCCACTGTTCCTTGTTTTTCTGAATGGAATGTAAATGCGATATTATGGGTATACGTTCCAAAAGGAAGCTCAGATGAGTTCTGAAATTGCTTTTGCACACACCATTGGCTATCGGCACAGGAGGAAGTCAGGGAAGGGCTTCCACCTCTGACAGCTACTAATGGAGAGTCTGGTACTACTGCCTTTAGAGGCCAATGAAAAATACTTTAGATTATATTGAACAGTTGAGAATATTATTCGCAAAGTATTTTTTTGTCATACTGCTTAGATCTATTCTGACCTGAGACATTTTTCATCTACGCAACCTAATAGAAACATAGCTTGGAACTGTGGCTATAAACACACGAGTGACTCGTTTCAGGAAACTAGGTGTATGTCACGCGTCACTACTTCACAGGAAGCCTTTTTTTATCAAAATGCATTTTCTGGCAGAAATGCCTTATGGAACATGTGAACATTAATTTGCCTTAATAACAAACTTGTATGCCATGTAGGTAATCCTTTCTAAGGTGGCTTTAAAAAAAAGATATCACGTAGTAGAACTGCATAAGTGTTGCTCTCCACTTTCTGGAGGACCGAGTTTTGAAATCAGTGGAATTAGAGTATGATAGCTAAGGGGATGGAGAAAACACCTGTCTCCGGATTACATCTTCAAACTAATGGTAACCATGGCGTCTGTGACAGAGAGGGAGACGTGTCCGTCCATGTATATGGGTAAGATAGTCTAGATTGCTACAGTTTCAGATATTCCACATTTCTGATTTTGTCAGAAAGTCGTTTTCATTTCAAGTTAAAGTTTACTGTTAGCTAGCTAGCTAACGTTAGCTAGCTGGCTCGCTAGCTAACATTACATGTATGATCTGTGTAGTAATATCTTTCATATCTCAGAGCCATTTGCTTTGCTAGTTATAGCCTAATGTTAGCTAACCTGGTTGGTTAGCTACTTGCAGATTCTTGCAGGGTAATAACTTCATGAGTTGGGATGATGGTTCATTGTTTAGCTAGCTAGCTACATGTCTTAACAAAAGACTCCACTATGCAAGTAACCATTTCAATATAATGTTCATGATGTCACTGCGATGACTGTTGATAGAAGTAGCAATGTAATAAAGTAATGACTTTTCAAATAAGTTACCTTACATCTTATGTTACTTGACAATTTTTTAGCTACGCTCTCCTTACAAACCACATAGCATGTCTTTACAGCAGCATGTATGAACTGTAGTGTATGTTAGCTCGCTACTTAACATTAGTTGGCTACTAATACATAAAACTTGCCAGTGTATTAACTATAGGAAATCTAACTAACTACCCAACGTTTACCGACTTAATTATCCCCGTCAATCTTAGCTTAGCTAAGTGGTATAGTTGTTGTGTGTGCAAAATGAACATTCGGGTGCTTTCGTAAATTCGCTCTGGCTATCTAACTTCCTCCGATTTCAGAGTAGATAGCTGCAAAACAGTGTAATAAGATGTTTGCCAGAAGCACAGTTGCAGTCACCAACGCTTTGGATAACATAAACACAGCCTAACCAGCTCTGCTAGGGTGAGTAAAATGGTCAGATTGAGCTGTTCTCTCATTTGTGTCTGGAAGTGGCTAGCAAGTTAGCCAGTTAGCTTGCGTGCTTGACTGCTGTTGTTAGGACAGAACGCTCGGATCAAGCCTACTCCTCGGCCAAAGGGTCCAGTTTCTGCTCTAAACGCTCCGACAAACGGACAATCTGACAAACCTCTGAGTTTATGAACACCCAGAGCACACTCTGGCTCCCCAGATTAAATTCACAAACACACCCATAGTATAAACAAGTCTTTAGTATTGAAATCTTGGGTTGTTTAGTACATGGTCTCACATGTGCAATCTTTAAAGAAATGGGTGGGGCCAAAGCTTAAGAGGGTGTGAACGATGCTGAATGGTTGTAGACAAAGACGAGTTCTCCAGTATGTGAACCAAAAGATTCAAAGGCCACTTTCTAAAAAGTGAGGTTACAAGTTTATCAACTTTCAATGCAGAACTACTTTCCCATTGTTCCTCACCTGTAGTGTATGATATACAATTTTCTAGCTCTAAGTCTCTACTTTTATCCAATGTAAAAAACACCACTTCAAATTTTGCTACACAAGACCGAATGGAGCCGGTCAGTCACATAGAGTTTGAGTGAAGGTGTATGAGAAATGCAAAATGTGTTGAAGTTGCAAAACTGCACTGTTTAGCACCGTTTCAAATTACATTGATAGGATGCATTGCTTTGCTTCTCACTGTTTGTAAACCTAAATCAAAAATGCACATTTTACACGTAGCTTTTACTCCCACCTATCATGAGTGTGATGTCTTTGCAGAACGTGGCACAAGCTTTGCTTTTAATGTACACAAACAGATCTGCAAAAGAAAAACAATGATAGAAACATCCTGCCACTGGGGACTTTGTAAGGACATCAGGTAGATGGCTATATAAAAACACAGCTGTAATATAAACTGAGTGTAAAAAAACATTAAGAACACCTTCCTTTCGTCGGGCATAGATCCTAAAAGGTTTCGAAAGCATTCTACAGGGATGCTGGCCCATGTTGACTCCAATGCTTCCCACAGTTTTGTCAAGTTGCCTGGGTGTCCTTTGGGTGGTGGACCACAAGTGGAAACTATTGAGTGTGAAAAACTTAGCAGCGTTGCAGTTCTTGACACAAATCTGTGCACCTGGAACCTACTACCATATCCCGTTGAAAGGTTTGAATCTTTTGTCGTGCCCATTCACCCTCTGAATGGCGCAAATACACAATCCATGTCTCAATTGTCTGAAGGCTTATAACTCCTTCTTTAACCTGTCTCCTCACCTTCATCTACACTGATTGAAGTGGTTTTATCAAGTGACATCAATAAGGGATCATAGCTTTCACCTGGATTCACTTGGTCAATCTGTCATGGAAAGAGCAGGTGTTCTTAATGTTTTGTGCACTCCGTGTATATGTGCTGTAATTCATTTGTAATAAGGAGCCCTATTGTGGAGCCCTGCAAGTGTTCCCATTTATTCACTTTCCTTTAGAGACACAATACAATAAATTATTAAAGAAATGTTGAATAAGACATGCAAACCAGTGTGTTCATTTTTGGAATGCATTTTGCATTGTTAACAATGTGTGACTATCTACCTTCATGTTCTGTGTTATTTTTTTCAAGGTTCTGAGGAGAGGGGAAATAACAGTTGTAACAGAACAGAAGTTTATTAGAGGTGATGCTTGTTTGAACCGTTCCGACATGACATATTTTGCAGCTTGACTTGGCCTTTGTATTGAATATTTGACATTGTAATTAGTCAAATTCAGTCACACGAGCAAAAACATGCTTGTACAAGCTGACAACAATTAACAATCAAATTAAATGTTCCTCTTATGTAAAAATGTTATCTAGTCTTGCTGGCATTGTAAACTTGTTATCTATACTGGCTGGAATTGTAAACATGTTATCTATATTGAACAGAATTGTAAACATGTTATTTATACTGGCTGGCATTGTAAACATGTTACCTATACTGGCCGACATTGTAAACATGTTACCTATACTGGCCGACATTGTAAACATGTTATTTATACTGGCTGGCATTGTAAACATGTTACCTATACTGGCTGGCATTGTAAACATGTTACCTATACTGGACGACATTGTAAACATGTTATTTATACTGGCTGGCATTGTAAACATGTTACCTATACTGGCTGGCATTGTAAACATGTTACCTATACTGGCTGGCATTGTAAACATGTTACCTATACTGGCCGACATTGTAAACATGTTATTTATACTGGCCGACATTGTAAACATGTTATCTATACTGGACGACATTGTAAACATGTTACCTATACTGGCTGGCATTGTAAACATGTTACCTATACTTGCTGGCATTGTAAACATGTTACCTATACTGGCTGGCATTGTAAACATGTTATCTAGAATGGCTGTAATTGTAAATGTATAATCTATACTGGCTGGCATGGTACACATGTTATCTATATTGGCTGGTAAGAGACCTATATGGTTTTAACTTGCCATCGCACAAAAAAAAAAAAACATTTACAGATGGACTATCTGGACTCTCCAAATAAAGTGTGACCAATTATACAATGTGTCGTCTACCATATCCACATACAGTATTTGCTTTGTTCAGTTCTGTTTCTCATGTTCATATGTCAGGTACAATCGTCCTAAGCATTTTTGCCATCTGATTTTTTTGAACCATTTGACTGAAAGTAAATCCCTCCATATGTTCAGGGACAGATTATCTATTTCAGATAGATATGGGGGAGAAAACCAACATCTCATTGTTTCCTTTTTCTGATTCACAAAGTTATGCGCGTATTGTTTATAATTGTTTATGTTTATCTTTCGATTGTGGTCTTTGCCTTGTTCCAATACATACCATTTCCTGTATTGTAAATATTCCTGCAATGGTATACGTTTTTGTCCTCTACAGCATATCCCTTCCAATGAACTGCTTTCACAAATTTTAATTCCAAGTCTGCCGGAGCGCTGAAATGAACGTGGTGATTTAATCAGTTTAAAATGTGCACCAGATCCACTAGGGAACTGGGGAAGGAATTAATGACTGAGTAGCCAGAAGCCTCATGTACTTTTGAAGGTGGCTAATTATAGGCCACTAAGTTTTTCTACATTCATGATTTTCTAGATGCTGAATTTCATTAATGAGTGTTTTAAGTAAATGTTTGAATTTGCAGAAAGTATGTTTGGAGTCGCTAATCTGCTCCTATTTACATGAATAAAATCTCACCTATGTGCAGCAATATCTCAATGCACTGTGCATCTGTAATAGAGCACTCCACTGGGGCCAATTAGAACAACCAAAATACTCATCCCCTGCTTTTGTTTTAATGTGATTGCTCGCAGGTTGTAATAACAGGTCCAAAGAGCTGTTAACACAGCTACCTTAAGCTGATATAAGGTACGACCGCAACATGAACAAATGGTGCTAGCAGTCTCGATTTAGCTCACAACATCTGTTCAGTCTATTGTGTTCTCTTACCTCCAGAATTTGCATATCAAAACATTCACAGTCGATGTAAGTAGCTCACCATCCACCCAGCTATTTACATTCATACTTCATCCCTAATTCATGAGTAATTTGGCTCATGGTGGCGGGAGTACCCGGTTGAATACATTTCACCTGCATTAGGTTTAATTAGAGGAAGCGCATCTCTGTGTGGGTGTGTTTTAAGGTTCATGAACCTTGGAACAACACCGTTTCTCTTTTTCTATGGTGAGCCCCATGAATCAACAGATCTAGGGTCAGTGATAAATTGGCTACTGTACGTAATATAACATTGTTTTATATTGATCCTGGTTCAGATTGGAATATGGTGAACCCCATGAATCAACAGATCTGGGGTCAGTGATAAATGGGCTACTGTACATAATATAACATACTCAGTATATACATACACTACAGGTCAAAGGTTTTAGAACACCTACTCATTCAAGGGTTTGTCTTTATTTTACTATTTTCTACATTGTAGAATAATAGTGAAGACATAAAATCTATGAAATAATACATATGGAATCATGTAGTAACCCCCCAAAGAGTGGTAAACAAATCAAAATACATTTTATATTTGATTCAAGTAGATTCAAGTAGCCACCCTTTGCCTTGATGACAGCTTTGCACGCTCTTGGCATTATCTCAACCAGCTTCACCTGGAATGCTTTTCCAACAGTCTTGAAGAAGTTCCCACATATGCTGAGCACTTGCTGGCTGCTTTTCCATCACTCTGCGGTCCAACTTATCCCAAACCATCTCTATATGGTTGAGGTCGGTGTATTGTGGAGGCCATGTCATCTGATGCAGCAATCCATCACTCTCCTTCTTGGTCAAATAGCCCTTACACAGCCTGGAGGTGTGTTGGGTCATTGTCCTGTTGAAAAACAGATGATAGTCACAAATGATAAGCCCAAACCAGATGGGATGGTGTATCGCTGCAGAATGCTGTGGTAGCCATGCTGGTTAAGTGTGCCTTGAATTCTAAATAAATCACAGACAGTGTCACCAGCAAAGCACCCCCATACCATAACACCTCCTTCTCCATGCTTTACGGTGTGAAATACACATGCGAATATCATCCATTCACCCACACCTCGTCTCACAAAGACACGGCGGTTGGAACCAAATATCTCCAATTTGGACTCCAGACCAAAGGACAAAGTTCTACCGGTTAATGTCCATTGCTCGTGTTTCTTGGCCCAAGCAAGTCTCTTATTATTGATGTCCTTAAGTAGTGGTTTCTTTGCAGCAATGATGCCATGAAGGCCTGATTCACGCAGTCTCCTCTGAACAGTTGATGTTGAGATGTGTCTGTTACTTGAACTCTGTGAAGCATTTATTTGGGCTGCATTTTCTGAGGCTGCCAACTTTAATGAACTTATCCTCTGCAGCAGAGGTAACTCTGGGTCTTCCATTCCTGTGGTGGTCTTCATGAGAAACAGTTTCATCATAGCACTTGATGGTTTTTGCAACTTTTCCACATTGATTAGCCTTCATATCTTAAAATAACAATGGGCTGCCTTTTCTCTTTGCTTATTTGAGCTGTTCTTGCCAAAATATGGACTTGGTCTTTTACCAAATAGCGTTATCTTCTGTATACCACCCCCACCTTGTCACAACACAACTGACTGGCTCAAACACATTGAGAAGGAAAGAAATTCCACAAATTAACTTTTAAGAAGGCTAATTGAACTGCATTCCAGGTGACTACCTCATGAAGCTGGTTAAGAGAATGCCAAGAGTGTGCAAAGCTGTCATCAAGGCAAAGGGTGGCTATTTGAAGAATCTCAAATATAAAATATATTTGGATTTTTTTAACACTTTTTTGGATGCTACATGATTCCATATATGTTATTTCATAGTTTTGATGTCTTCACTATTGTTCTACAATGTAGAAAATAGTAAAGCAATTAAGAACACCCTTGAATGAGTAGGTGTTCTAAAGATTTTGTGTGTATTATTATTATTACGAACATATGCAGAAACCTATACAGCCAGGATTGTAATCACTGTAATGACATTAATTTAGCAGTCTGGAATACACTGTACACAGAGTGCTGTGGATATTACAATGTTGATGTCTATGTACTTGTTAAACTGCATTCCTAATGCTGTACTTTTGAAATCGTCTACTTATGTGTTCCACATGGGCAGAATTTGTCAAATGTCAATGGCTTTTTAACACTAATTGTGGTGCAGCAGTTTCCCTCTGCTAAACATCCAATGCAGTATCCAATACTTCCGAATCTTATAATTAAAATTGCCCTACCCGATAAGTGTAACATTTAAGTGTTTGCCCAGTAAGGCATTTAGTTCATGGCACTTCCCTTCACCAACTCCTGCCAACACCAAGATCAGCAGCCTGGCAATGAGAAAAGCAATCTTAGCCTCAGGTTACATGTGACTTATTCTGTGAGTTATAGCCTGTTTAGAAGTTTGAAGATGCACCATTTTTTGGAAAGCACTTCAGGAAAAGGGTGATACATTGATTTGGGTTCATTACATGTTGCATAATGGTGAGTTATAGTATGAGGATATTTGCCAGTGTTCTTATGAATATAGGGCATTTTCCTTGCTCATTACATGTTCAGTATTTGCATATTGCTCTTAACATGTTATGTAATGCTTAACGAAAAGTCCACACTAATTATTCCAGTACATATTTATCTTGAAGAGAAGAGAAGATACGTATGAAGAATATTGCATTGCTGCGTCATTATGTTAATAACATACCACAAATTGACTTAATATGCTAAAAACTTTTTCCCGCCCCTTTGGAGCTGGAATGTACTTATTTTCCCTGGGGGGAAATCATTTATTTGGTTTGGTTACAGAGCACCGACGGAAACATTTACAATGACAGCTAAACCAAAGAGGCGAAATTACAGAATACGGGTGCAAACTGGCAGTTACTTTGTAAATTTGTGCCTTGAGTGTTAATCACCCAGGGTAGCATACAGTGTCCCAATGATGGCACAGCAGATGGTTCCACATCTCATTACTGAATGGCAGCACCCTTGGCACCGGCGCTGTAAATGCCATTGTTGCTATCCGTCAGGGGTTGAGCAGGGTCAGCAGATCTAACCTTGCAAAAGGTGCCCCTAATCCCAAACTCAATAACTTGTCATTTCTGAGCACAACCTGATGGGCAAGATGGACAAGCTCATTCTAACCATCTCTTTCTGTTCTCTCTCTCTCTCTCTCTAGCTCTCTTTATCTCTGCCAGGAGAGTCTGAGCGAGCGTCAGGGACAGTCTTCAACCCATCTCTCCCATAACTGACGCCTCCACAGATAATTGCGTTTGAAGAACCTCCCTTGCTTAAGGGGGACCTATTATATCTCCATTGCCATGTGACACGCTGCAACACACTTCATTTACAGTGCCTTCAGAAAGTATTCATAACTCTTAAATTATTCCACATTTTGTTGTGTTACAGCCTGATTTAAAAATGTATTACATATATTTTTTTACCCACCCATCTACACACAATACCCCATAATGACAAAGTGAAAACAGGTTTTCAGAAATGTTTGCAAACTTATTGAAAATTAAATACAGAAATATCTCATTTCCCTAAGTTTTCACTCAATACATGTAAAATACATGTAAATGTTAAAATCACCGTTGGCAGCGATTACAGCTGTGAGTCTTTCTGGTTAAGTCTTTAAGTGCTTTGCACAACTGAATTGTTCAATATTTGCACATTACTGTTTTTAAAACTCTTCAAACTCTGTCAATTTGGTTGTTGATCATTGCCACAGTAGCCATTTTCAAGTATTGCCATAGATTTGAGCCAATTTAAGTCAAAACTGTAACTAGGCCACTCAGGAACATTCAATGCCGTCTTGGTAAGCAACTCCAGTGTATATTTGGCCTTGTGTTTTGTCCTTCTGTAAGGTGAATTTGTCTCAAATCCAGGTTTTCCTCTTGGATTTTGCCTGTGCTAAGCTCTATTCCATTTATTTATTTTTTTACTTTTAAAAACTCTCTAGTCCTTTCCGATGACAAGAATACCCATAACATGATGCAGCGACCACCATGCTTGAAAATTTGGAGAGTGGTACTCAGTGATGTATTGTGTCCCAAACATAACAAGTTGTATTCAGGACAAAAAGTTCATTTCTTTGCCACTTTTTTTGCAGTATTGCATTAGTGCCTTGTTGCAAACAGGATGCATGTTTTGGAATATTTTTATTCAGTACACTCTTCATTCTTTTCACTCTGTCATTTATGTTAGAATTGTGGAGTTACTACAGTGTTACTGATCCATTGTTTTCTTCTATCACAGCCATTAAACTCTGTAACAATTTTAAGGTCACCATTGGCCTCATCGTGAAATCCCTGAGCGGTTTCGATCCTCTGCGGCAACTGAGTTAGGAATGACAAAAGGGTTGAATACTTACTGACTTAAAACATTTCAGCTTTCCATTTTTAATTAATTTGTTTTAAAAAATCTAAAAACATAATTCCACTTTCACCTTGTGTGTAGGCCAGTGACACAAAATCTAAGTTTAATTCATTTTGAAATCAGGTTGTAACAAATCAAATCAAATGTATTTATATAACCCTTCGTACATCAGCTGATATCTCAAAGTGCTGTACAGAAACCCAGCCTAAAACCCCAAACAGCAAGCAATGCAGGTGTTGAAGCACGTTGGCTAGGAAAAACCTAGGAAGAAACCTAGAGAGGAACCAGGGTGGAGATTATAACAGAACATGGCAAAGATGTTCAAATGTTCATAAATGACCAGCATGGTCAAATAATATTAATCACAGTAGTTGTCTAGGGTGTAGCAAGTCAGCACCTCAGGAGTAAATGTCAATTGGCTTTTCATAGCTGATCATTAAAAGTATCTCTACCACTCCTGCTGTCTCTAGAGAGTTGAAAACAGCAGGTCTGGGACAGGTAGCACGTCCGGTGAACAGGTCAGGATTCCATAGCCGCAGGCAGAACAGTTGAAACTGGAGCAGCAGCAGGTGGACTGGGGACAGCAAGGAGTCATCATGCCAGGTAGTCCTGAGGCATGGTCCTAGGGCTCAGGTCTTCCGAGAGAGAGAGAAAGAAAGAGAGAAAGAGAGAATTCGAGAGAACATACTTAAATTCACACAGGTCACCGGATAAGACAGGAGAAGTACTCCAGATATAACAAACTGACCCTAGGCCCCCCCAACACATAAACTACTGCAGCATAGATACTGGAGGCTGAGACAGGAAGGGTCAGGAGACACTGTGGCCCCATCCGATGATACCCCCGGACAGGGCCAAACAGAAAGGATATAACCCCACCCACTTTGCCAAAGCACAGCCCCCACACCACTAGAAAGATATCTTCAACCACCAACTTACCATCCTGAGACAAGGCCGAGTATAGCCCACAAAGATCTCCGCCACGGCACAACCCAAGGGGGGTGCGCCAACCCAGACAGGAAGATCACATCAGTGATGGCATGAAAGAGCACCAGTAAGCCAGTGACTCAGCCCCTGTAATAGGGTTAGAGGCAGAGAATCCCAGTGGAAAGAGGGGAACCGGCCAGGCAGAGACAGCAAGGGCGGTTCGTTGCTCCAGAGCCTTTCCGTTCACCTTCACACTCCTGGGCCAGACTACACTCAAGCATATGACCCACTGAAGAGATGAGTCTTCAGGAAAGACTTAAAGGTTGAGACCGAGTTTGTGTCTCTCACATGGGTAGGCAAACCATTCCATAAAAATGGAGCTCTATAGGAGAAAGCCCTGCCTCCAGCTGTTTGCTTAGAAATTCTAGGGACAATTAGGAGGCCTGTGTCTTGTGACCGTAGCGTACGTGTAGGTATGTACGGCAGGACCAAATCAGAGAGATAGGTAGGAGCAAGCCCATGTAATGCTTTGTAGGTTAGCAGTAAAACCTTGAAATCAGCCCTTGCCTTGACAGGAAGCCAGTGTAGGGAGGCTAGCACTGGAGTAATATGATACCATTTTTTGGTTCTATTCAGGATTCTAGCAGCCGTATTTAGCACTAACTGAAGTTTATTTAGTGCTTTATCCAGGCAGCCGGAAAGTACAGCATTGCAGTAGTCTAACCTAGAAGTAACAAAAGCATGGATACATTTTTCTGCATAATTTTTGGACAGAAAGTTTCAGATTTTTGCAATGTTACGTAGATGGAAAAAAAGCTGTCCTTGAAACAGTCTTGATATGTTCGTCAAAAGAGAGATCGGGGTCCAGAGTATCGCCAAGGTCCTTCACAGTTTTATTTGAGACGACTGTACAACCACTAAGATTAATTGTCAGATTCAACAGAAGATCACTTTGTTTCTTGGGACCTAGAACAAGCATCTCTGTTTTGTCTGAGTTTAAAAGTCGAACGTTTGCAGCCATCCACTTCCTTATGTCTGAAACACAGGCTTCTAGCGAGGGCAATTTTGGGGCTTCACCATGTTTCATTGAAATGTACAGCTGTGTGTCATCCGCATAGCAGTGAAAGTTAACATTATGTTTTCGAATGACATCCCCAAGAGGTAAAATATATAGTGAAAACAATAGTGGTCTTAAAACGGATCCTTGAGGAACACCAACATTTACAGTTGATTTGTCAGAGGACAAACCATTCACAGACACAAACTGATATCTTTCCGACAGATAAGATCTAAACCAGGCCAGAACTTGTCCATGTAGACCAATTTGGGTTTCCAATCTCTCCAAAAGAATGTGGTGATCGATGGTATCAAAAGCAGCACTAAGGTCTAGGAGCACGAGGACAGATGCAGAGCCTCGGTCTGATGCCATTAAAAGGTAATTTACCACCTTCACAAGTGCAGTCTCAGTGCTATGATGGGGTCTAAAACCAGACTGAAGCATTTCGTATACATTGTGTGTCTTCAGGAAGGCAGTGAGTTGCTGAGCGTAAGCCTTTTCTAAAAATTTTGAGAGGAATGGAAGATTCGATATATTTTCTGGGTCAAGGTTTGTCTTTTTCAAGAGAGGCTTTATTACTGCCACTTTTAGTGAGTTTGGTAAACATCTGGTGGATAGAGGGCCGTTTATTATGTTCAACATAGGAGGGCCAAGCAAGGAAGCAGCTCTTTCAGTAGTTTAGTTGGAATAGGGTCCAGTATGCAGCTTGAAGGTTTAGAGGCCATGATTATTTTCATAATTGTTTCAAGAGATATAGTACTAAAACACTTGAGTGTCTCTCTTGATCCTAGGTCTTGGCAGAGTTGTGCATACTCAGGACAACTGAGCTTTGAAGGAATACGCAAATTTAAAGAGGAGTCCGTATTTTCCTTTCTAATAATCATGATCTTTTCCTCAAAGAAGTTCACGAATGTATTCCTGCTGAAGTGAAAGCCATCCTCACTTGGGGAATGCTGCTTTTTAGTTAGCTTTGCAACAGTATCAAAAATACATTTCGGGTTGTTCTCATTTTCCTCAATTAAGTTGGAAAAATAGGATGATCGAGCAACAGTAAGGGCTCTTCGATACTGCACGGTACTGTCTTTCCAAGCTAGTCGGAAGACTTCCAGTTTGGTGTGGCGCCATTTCCGTTCCAATTTTCTGGAAGCTTGCTTCAGAGCTCTGGTATTTTCTGTATACCAGGGAGCTAGTTTCTTATGAGAAATGTTTTTAGTTTTTAGGGGTGCAACTGCATCTAGAGTATTGCGCAAGGTTAAATTGAGATCCTCAGTTAGGGTGTTAACTGATTTTTGTCTTCTGACATCCTTGGGTAGGCAGAGAGAGTCTGAAAGGGCATCAAGGAATCTTTGTGTTGTCTGTGAATTTATAGACTTTTGATGCTCCTTGGTTGGGTTCTGAGCAGATTATTTGTTGCAATTGCAAACGTAATAAAATGGTGGTCCGATAGTCCAGGATTATGAGGAAAAACATTAAGATCCACAACATTTATTCCATGGGACAAAACTAGGTCCAGAGTATGACTGTGACAGTGAGTAGGTCCAGAGACATGTTGGACCAAACCAACTGAGTCGATGATGGCTCCGAAAGCCTTTTGGAGTTGGTACTTTTCCATGTGAATATTAAAGCCACCAAAAATGTTAATATTATCTGCTATGACTACAAGGTCCGATAGGAATTCAGGGAACTCAATGAGGAACGCTGTATATGGCTCAGGAGGCCTGTGAACAGTAGCTATAAAAAGTGATTGAGTAGGCTGCATAGATTTCATGACTAGAAGCTCAAAAGACGAAAACGCAATTTTTTGTTTTGTAAATTGAAATTTGCTATCGTAAATGTTAGCAACACCTCCGCCTTTGCGGGATGCACGGGGGATATGGTCACTAGTGTAACCAGGAGGTGAGGCCTCCTTTAACACAGTAAATTCATCAGGCTTAAGCCATGTTTCAGTCAGGCCAATCACATGAAGATTATGATCAGTGATTAGTTCATTGACTATAATTGCCTTTGAAGTAAGGGATCTAACATTAAGAAGCCCTATTTTGAGATGTGAGGTATCACGATCTCTTTCAATAATGACAGGAATGGAGGAGGTCTTTATCCTAGTGAGATTGCTAAGGCGAACACCGCCATGTTTAGTTTTGCCCAACCCAGGTCGAGGCACAGACACGGTCTCAATGGGGATAGCTGAGCTGACTACACTGACTGTGCTAGTGGCAGACTCCACTAAGCTGGCATGCTGGCTAACAGCCTGCTGCCTGGCCTGCACCCTATTTCATTGTGGAGCTAGAGGAGTTAGAGCCCTGTCTATGTTGGTAGATAAGATGAGAGCACCGTCACTCCTCAGTGACGGTGAGTCCGTCACTCCTCAGCAGGCCAGGCTTGGTCCTGTTTGTGGGTGAGTCCCAGAAAGAGGGCCAATTATCTACAAAATCTATCTTTTGGGAGGGGCAGAAAAGTTTTCAACCAGCGACAAAATTTAGATAAAGTCAAGGGGTAGGAATACTTTCTAAAGACATTAACATAATTGTGAACATGGTTATTTCTCCCTATCGGCAATCAGAATGAAGAGTTAGGAGGGTGGGATCATGCTAAATGCAGAGGTGGGGGTGAAGGACAGGATTAGGGCATTCTAAATGCAGAGATGGGGGTGGAGGGTAACATTAGGGCAGAGGTGGGGATGCAGGGTGTAAGGCTAGGGAGGGGGCTTTGTCAGACATTGTCTAACTCTGCAGGTGTGGCGTACTGGGATTTTCCCGCTGTGGACCCCTCACTAGCGGGGGTTTGATCATATTTTCCTCCCAACGGTTGGGGGCTTTCAGAACGACTTTTCCCCCAGCACAGCTGTCAGTCATGTACAGTTGAAGTCGGAAGTTTACATACACCTTGGACAAATACATTTAAACTCAGTTTTTCACAATAACTGACATTTAATCCTAGTAAAATTTCCCTGTCTTAGGTCAGTTGGGACCCCCACTTTATTTTAAGAATGTGACATGTCAGAGTAATAGGAGAGAATAATTTATTTAAGCTTTTATTTCTAAAAGTGGCCTTTCAGGTTATGTAGATAAAATAATAATTTTACTGTGGATAAAGATACTTCTGTACCTGTTTCCTCCAGCATTTTCACAAGGTCCTTTACTGTTGTTCTGGGATTGATTTGCATCTTTTGCACCAAAGTACATTACTCTCTAGGAGACCGAATGTGTCTCCTTCCATAGTGGTGTGATGGCTGCGTGGTCCCATGGTGTTTATACTTGTGCACAATTGTTTGTACAGATGAACGTGGTACCTTCAGGCGTTTGGAAATTGCTCCCAACGATGAACCAGACTTATGGAGGTGTACAATTTTTTCTGAGGTCTTGCTGATTTCTTTTGACTTTCCCAGGATGTCAAGCAAAGAGGCACTGACTTTAACAAACTATAGTTTTGGCAAGTCGATTAGGACATCTACTTTGTGCATGACACAAGTAATTTTTCCAACAATTCTTTAGACAGACAGATTATTTCACTTATAATTCACTGTATCACAATTCCAGTGGGTCAGAAGTTTACATAAATTAACTTGATTGTGCCTTAAAACAGCTTGGAAAGTTCCTGAAAATTATGTCATGGCTTTAAAAGCTTCTGATAGGCTAATTGACATAATTTGAGTCAATTTGAGGTGTACCTGTGGATGTATTTCAAGGCCTACCTTTAACAAGAAATGTGTGTAGTGGTTGAAAAACAAATTTGAATGACTCCAACCTAAGTGTATGTAAACTTCCGACTTCAACTGTACTTACTACCAGTCAATGCAAGGCTTTCTCCTAATTGCAGCCTGATGGTCTCATTACAGAGCAGTTCCGTATGTGTAGAATAACAATGAAAACCACATATGATCAGAGGATTGTAACAGGATGCTAACTCAACAGGATGCAACTCAAAAACTCCAGATCAAGGAGTACATACTAACTAGTGTAGAACCCCAGAACACAGAGTACATACTAACTAGTGTAGAACCCCAGAATACGGAGTACATACTAACTAGTGAAGAACTCCAGAACACGGAGTACATACTAACTAGTGTATCTGAATCCTAACTTAATGCAGCAAATTTAATTCCTGGAAGCCCAACTTTCTGAACCACTGCAAAAGCTTTACAGTAATTCACTTAATAGCTTAAAGGTGGGCAAGCCTTGCTTCAATATGGTGAAAGAGCTTAAAGGTGGGCAAGCCTTGCTTCAATATGGTGAAAGAGCTTAAAGGTGGGCAAGCCTTGCTTCATTCAGCCTACAGTGAAAGAATTCCCATAGTGTGACTTAAGTACTGGACATCAGGCTTCCTGAAGTTAATCAGAAGTGAGATAGAGAGAGGGTGTCCTCCTCTATGTTCCTCTGGGTTCAGTGGCCCCCTCCACAGCTTGCCTACTGAGTGGCTGGGGAGTGGTCAGTGGCCCCCTCCACAGCTTGACTACTGAGTGGCTGGGGGAGTGGTCAGTGGCCCCCTCCACAGCTTGACTACTGAGTGGCTGGAGAGTGGTCAGTGGCCCCCTCCACAGCTTGCCCACTGAGTGGCTGGGGGAGTGGTCAGTGGCCCCCTCCACAGCTTGCCTACTGAGTGGCTGGGGGAGTGATCAGTGGCCCCCTCCACAGCTTGACTACTGAGTGGCTGGGTAGTGTTGGTGCATTAGCTCCTCTCCCACACCTGGACCAGTGATGTGGCCAGGCCTCAGTCCCATCGTTCTGACAGATAGCAACTCTCCATCGAGTCATCAAAGAGACAGGTCGGTCGCACCCCTCCAAAAACCCTAGAGTGCCCAACCCAAAGCAGTAACCATGGGAACAGACCATCATCGACCCCCTCCACCACTTCCTCTGGTCCCCCAGGCTTAGTCACGTCTCCCTGGGCAGTTTCACAGGTCTTTTTACATGATCCAAAGTAGCAGCCCGTTTTGCAGAGGCTCAGCCGGTCAAGTACCTGAGAGGATGAACATCAAATCCAAATTCCCTGGATCCCTGGACAGTTTTTATGTTTGGAAATGTAATATTATCTCAGCGTTTGCAGGCAAGTTGTTAAGTTGTCGCAGCCGGCTCAGGAAGATAGTTTCGCAGTTTAGAGCAAAACTGTACATTTATATGTCCTTGCTAGGACAAGTAATAAACACATTTATATGTCCATGCTAGGACGACTAATAAACACATTTATATGTCCTTCGACGAATAATAAACACATGTATATGTCCTTCGACGAATAATAAACTTTATATGTCCTTGCTAGGACAAGTAATAAACACATTTATATGTCCTTTGACGAATAATAAACACATTTATATGTCCTTGCTAGGATGAATAATAAACACATTTATAGATCCTTGCTAGGATGAATAATAAACACATTTATATGTCCTTGTTAGGATGACAAATAAACACATTTATATGTCCTTGCTAGGATGAAAAATAAACACATTTATAGATCCTTGCTAGGATGAATAATAAACACATTTATATGTCCTTGCTAGAATGAATAATAAACACATTTATATGTCCTTGCTAGGATGACAAATAAACACATTTATATGTACTTTGACGAGTAAAAAACATATTTATATGTCCTTCGATGAATAATAAACACATTTATATGTCCTTGCTAGGACAAGTAATAAACACATTTATATGTCCTTGCTAGGACAAGTAATAAACACATTTATATGTCCTTGCTAGGATGACAAATAAACACATTTATATGTCCTTGCTAGGACAAGTAATAAACACATTTATATGTCCTTGCTAGGATGACAAATAAACACATTTATATGTACTTTGACGAATAATAAACATATTTATATGTCCTTCGATGAATAATAAACACATTTATATGTCCTTGCTAGGATGACAAATAAACACATTTATATGTACTTTGACGAGTAAAAAACATATTTATATGTCCTTCGATGAATAATAAACACATTTATATGTCCTTCGATGAATAATAAACACATTTATATGTCCTTGCTAGGACAAGTAATAAACACATTTATATGTCCTTGCTAGGACAAGTAATAAACACATTTATATGTCCTTGCTAGGACAAGTAATAAACACATTTATATGTCCTTGCTAGGACAAGTAATAAACACATTTATATGTCCTTGCTAGGACAAGTAATAAACACATGTATATGTCCTTGCTAGGACAAGTAATAAACACATTTATATGTCCTTGCTAGGACAAGTAATAAACACATTTATATGTCCTTTGACGAATAATAAACACATTTATATGTCCTTGCTAGAATTTATAATAAACACATTTATATGTCCTTGCTAGAATTTATAATAAACACATTTATATGTCCTTGCTAGAATTTATAATAAACACATTTATATGTCCTTTGACGAATAATAAACACATTTATATGTCCTTGCTAGAATTTATAATAAACACATTTATATGTCCTTGCTAGAAGTTATAATAAACTCATTTATATGTCCTTGCTAGAATTTATAATAAACACATTTATATGTCATTGCTAGAATTTATAATAAACACATTTATATGTCCTTTGACGAATAATAAACACATTTATATGTCCTTGCTAGAAGTTATAATAAACACATTTATATGTCCTTGCTAGAAGTTATGATAAACACATTTATATGTCCTTGCTAGAAGTTATAATAAACACACTTATATGTTCTTGCTAGGACAGGTAATAAACACATTTATATGTCCTTTGACGAATAATAAACACATTTCTATGTCCTTTGACGAATAATAAACACATTCATATGTCCTTTGACGAATAATAAACACATTTATATGTCCTTGCTAGAATTTATAATAAACACATTTATATGTCCTTGCTAGAATTTATAATAAACACATTTATATGTCCTTTGACGAATAATAAACACATTTATATATCCTTGCTAGAAGTTATAATAAACACATTTATATGTCCTTGCTAGAAGTTATAATAAACACATTTATATGTCCTTGCTAGGACAAGTAATAAACACATTTATATGTCCTTGCTAGAAGTTATAATAAACACATTTATATGTCCATGCTTGGACTAAAAAAATAAACACATTTTAGAGATTCCTGAAAGTCAAGTTGTAAAAGTGATGCAGTATTAAAGTAAATCCCCAGGGCAGTAGTCCCACACTACATGTAAGGACCTTTCTACAGTAGATAATAGTCAGATGTCTTCTGGCTATAAAGATAAAGTCATGATGAATAGCAGACACACTGAGACTGTAGTGGGAGAGATGATGACTTGGTCTCTGTGATTCAGACAACGTCAGTGACTGGCTGGCATGGGAGTAATTTATAACATTATCTAGAGAAATGCCCATGCTTTGCATTTTCAAAGAGCAGGGTACATACATCCTGAGCTCCCACCCCTAGCCCTTGGCAGGACATTCCCACCAAGTGCAAGAGACTACATTTGGTTCCCCAGAAAAGTGCAACTTAATGTCATTTAGGTTGGGGGGGTGAGTTTCTGTTTTTCCATGGATAAAAGGTCTGAGTATCCTTTCGATTAACAGATATGTTTTGTCCAAGCTCCATGTGTGTGCAGACGCACATTAAACCTTTTCCCTGAGAGGTTATTTTAAAGACCCCTTTATAACCATCTGATAATCTGAGTTGTAACCAATAGCATTAGTGTTGAGTTAACTTCCAATCGCATCATCAGACCTACATGATGTCATCACAACAGCTCTTAGTGTGTGACAGAATATGGGATGTGGTTAGAAACATAAAGAAGACTGAATTCCTGAGAAGACAATATATACATTTTTTTACGTAGTGTTGATAAAAGTGAAGTCGGGGGTTGGGCTGGCCGGTTGGGCCAGGCCTAGAAAACCATCATATGAAATGCTAAGCAGACTGTGCCTCTGCTCCCACCCAGGGGTATTGTACTGTGTGCAGCAGTCACATACTCGTGGTGTGTTCAACAATGTGCAGGGGGATACAATGCCACACGTTTGTCCTTGAAAGAGACTGCTGTGCATTCAGATTGTCATGCTGCTCTGTCAAACAGAAGCCATTGATTGAATGTGGGTGGCCCTCTAGGAAATGCTGCAGTGCTGATCAATTAAACAGCGATGTAATGAATTATTGTATCATCTCACAGAGGCACACCACCCAAGGTGGTAACATTCAGTGTTTCTGCTGCAGTCATTGAGCTGTGCTGCACCAAGGCAAAATCATTGCTGCTACCCCCCCCAAAAAAATATTGAACACAAAAAAAATATTTCTGCCGAGGCTCACTTTGAAGATGCAGGAACATTTACTTTTCCTCTGCTAACAAAATGAACAATGAATGGAAAAAACACACAACCCCATAATAGAATAGTTGATCTATTTACCGAGTCGGCTTGTTGTTATGTGCTCATTGCGAGAGAAATATTCCTCTAAGGCGCATTCAAGTTATGAGTGCCATAGGGAGGGAATTCCCAGAATCGAATATAGGCAGCAAAGATGGTAATCATTAACAAATAGGCCTACCTGCTTGAAATTGTGCAGGCTGTGTATCCATCTACCAGGTTGTTGTCCTTCCAAACTGGGATTTCACTTTGTGCAGGCTGTGTATCCATCTACCACGTTGTTGTCCTTCCAAACTGGGATTTCACTTTGTGCAGGCTGTGTACCCATCTACCACGTTGTTGTCCTTCCAAACTGGGGATTTCACTTTGTGCAGGCTGTGTATCCATCTACCAGGTTGTTGTCCTTCCAAACTGGGGATTTCACTTTGTGCAGGCTGTGTATCCATCTACCACGTTGTTGTCCTTCCAAACTGGGGATTTCACTTTGTGCAGGCTGTGTATCCATCTACCACGTTGTTGTCCTTCCAAACTGGGGATTTCACTTTGTGCAGGCTGTGTATCCATCTACCACGTTGTTGTCCTTCCAAACTGGGATTTCACTTTGTGCAGGCTGTGTATCCATCTACCATGTTGTTGTCCTTCCAAACTGGGGATTTCACTTTGTGCAGGCTGTGTATCCATCTACCACGTTGTTGTCCTTCCACACTGGGGATTTCACTTTGTGCAGGCTGTGTATCCATCTACCACGTTGTTGTCCTTCCAAACTGGGGATTTCACTTTGTGCAGGCTGTGTATCCATCTACCACGTTGTTGTCCTTCCAAACTGGGGATTTCACTTGAGCAGCACCGGTTTCCACTTCTTATAACCTTTCCTTTTCTTTCTCCGGTCAGGACTATGTTAGTCATTTCCGCGTGAGCTGGGCTATCCAGGGAAAGTCAACCTGGCAATGTGTCCTATTCTCATGTGGAGAGAGGGAACATACGCTCTGTGCGTGGACAAATTATAACTTTTGAACACCCCACAAACAATAGACAGTTCCCGAATCTCCACTCTCAGTGCGTGCATGGCTGTAGCTTTGTGTCTTCCTCGCTGAATGGAATTCGCAACACAATGCTACACAACAAGTTCCTGGGTTTTTAAAAAGTGTATTATCTTGATTTAAAATGTTTCTGTTACCGTTTCTGCAAAGTAATTGTCATGAACCGTGAGCCGACTCCATGGGTTAAAAAATGTTTTCCTTCCACCCGCCAGCTGTTTTTTTTGTTGCAGCTCACCTGTGGGAATCGTGGGTATCCAACCCTATGTAGGACTCTCCTAGAGATTAGCCCAATAGGGTAAATGCAGATAGGCAACCCCATTGTTCAGCCTATGAATTTATAGCCACTATGCTGCATCAGCTGGGCTACAGGTGATAATGCTTATTGCTAATAGCATACCTGATAATATGGATATAGTCTACATGCATGCTGGAGGTGGAAATTCTATTTTAGATGGTATCAGTGTAATGGATGTGAAACGGCTAGCTAGTTAGCGGTGGTGCACGCTAACGTCACTTGCTCTGAGACCTTGAAGTAGTGGTTCCCCTTTCTCTGCAAGGGCCGCGGCTTTTGTGGAGCGATGGGTAACGATGCTTCGTGGGTGACTGTTGTTGATGTGTGCAGAGGGTCCCTGGTTTGGCGCCCGGGTATGGGCGAGGGGATGGTCTAAAGTTATACTGTTACATCAGCATAAGTTTATTTTCATTCATTTTGGAGTAGAATGTCCTTTTAAAAAGTCGCCAGAACTGAGCTTCTCAGTCCTACATAAACATTCTTGGCCCGACCTTTTCCTCCCACTGCTACAATTTTTTCCAGAGGAAACACTGGTAACATTAACAGATGGAAAACCTGCAGGCTAACGTGGCTTCTCTCTGGGCAGTAACCAGAGTGACAAAAGACCCGTGAACCAGTCATGCTGCTGCAGTACAGCACATTCTACAATTAATCAACATGCAGTCACTAACTGAGTGCAAAGGGATAAATGTAAAGTGTCATTGATTCAAATTGGAACCCTTTAGCCATACACTACACAGGGCTGTTGTCGCCTGGCTGTGAAACATTGTGTCTGTCCTTCAGTTAACCCTGGCTCCTTAAGAACACATTGAGTCAAATCAATTCCACTCATCCCAAATCAGTCAACTTTTTAAAGAGTTAATGATGAGCTCCAGATGGATTTGAAGGCAAAATACTTTCTTTGTGCGTGTGTGTGTGTGTGTGTGTGTGTGTGTGTGTGTGTGTGTGTGTGTGTGTGTGTGTGTGTGTGTGTGTGTCAAGACCCTTGGAATCCAGACCCTTGAAATCCAGACACTTGGAGTCCAGACCCTTGGTTTCCAGACCCTTGGAATCCAGACCCTTGGTATCCAGCCTTGTGTGGGGAGGAAAAATCCCCAGAGAGGCCAGCTCTGCATTTCCTTCAAACACTGAGCTCTCCTACAGTTCCCCACACCAGCCCCCTGCCCTATCCCTATCTCCCACTCCAGCACACACACATCACCCTCTCCCCCTTATCCTCCCCCTCATCCTCCTCCTCTTCCTCCCCTTTGTCCCCCCCCATCCCCTCTGTCACCGTTGGTTCACCACAGCAGATCTGAGGCTCAGAATAAAACCCAGGCCCTCTCTCTCTAGGAGGAGCTGCTATCTCTGTGCCCGTTCCCTGAATACACACATTATTAATTAGAGAGAGACTCTTGCGGCCACATTAACATTAGCTTCCACCATGGAGCCTGCCGCTCTGAGGCTGTAATGACTAACCCAACCCACTGCAGAATATCATTTTAAGATTGTTTTATTTTAGTTTGCTCTCAATTGAATCAGAAATACATTCCGAGATCCCTCTGGTTCATGTCCACAGTGACAGACTTTTAATAGATATTCCAGATCAAAATAACCTCTCTCCGAGAACTACAGGGAATCTTACTCCTGGTGGGCCTTCAAACTTTATCATACTTTTATCCTCCTATCGCAAAGTTTACAAATCAAAGTTCACTGACCAACACACAACGGTTGATTTAACAGATTCACATGTGCCTTGAAAACACCATGCTATGTTACCTTCTCACTCTACTGAATTCTCAGACATTCACGTGGAAAATGTTATTTACTTTGAGCTTTCTGTGTTAACAACCTCTGGGACAGCACTTAGGGTGAAAACTATCCAGGGATTTAAGGTAATTTACAATTGTGAAATTCCCACCTAGCCTTATCCTAATGAGCAGATATATTGAGCAGGTCTTTCCAAATGTCACAAAGACATAATGGAATCTGCCCTCATGGCCTGTCTCAGTGGTCATAAAAATCCTCAGACATCCTTCTAATCAGAGTATGAAATTACTAAGATATTATATTTTGGCTATCACACACAATTCCCCTGTAATGATACTGCTGCCTTGAAATGATGTCAACGAGGAACCTGTATAAATAGCTCCTCTCACTCTGGGGAAATTGAGCTTTCAAACTAATGCATGGGAGATTTAACTCTCTCTGCATGATAGTGCTGTAATAAAAGAATGTGTTTCTTCAAGGAAGCATTCAACAACATAGGCCACAGAAGGAGTTAGTTTACAGAAAAATACAAAAAAGCTACATGTAGACAGGGTGCTCGATGATCCCATTATAATAGATCCACCAAATCTTAGCATATAAAAATTGCCTTGGCTTTTGCCAAGTCATTATCTGTTTTCAATTTATTCCACGTGTTCTACCGTAAACGTCCTCCGCACTTGGACTGAGGTAAATGCAGAAGCAAAAAGAAGGTACTTGTCCCCAAACTGAAATGTTGACATTATCCTAAAGGTTTTCAATATGCCTATAAATTGCATACTGTAACTAAATTGCTTGTAAATATTGTATGTTTTTACTGAGTTGGAATTGTAAATATTGTGAATTCGTATGATTGTGTACATGCAGGGCTCCCTTGTAACAGGTCTCAATGGGATTTCCCTGCTTAAATGAAGGTTAAATAAAATAACATGTAAATTAAAACTGTATAAAATGAAAAGTATACACATTTCTCCCCTATTTGATCTGAATAAAATCAGCCTAAAATTGTTATCTTCTTTTCTTAGTTACTTTAATGCTTGTTATAATACAGTTTGTTTGGGATCCCCTGGACCCAAAATTAAAGAGTGACTGGCATTAATGTCAGGCAGGAGAACAAGCTTAGCCTGCTCTGTTTACCCGGATCAAAGAGCCAGACAGGAATCTCATGACTCACACTCAACTCTAGCCAAGCAGTAAGTAGAAATGACCAGTAATTGGGGTTGCTCTCAACATTAACTGAAAAATAATTCATTAGGACAAAGACATGAATGGCGTTGATGATAAAAGCCCTGATTGCAGAGCTTGGCAGGAGGATAGTAATGAGGTTGGACTTGAAGAGATGTTTTCCTCTTATCACTGTGAAAACAACTCCTCAAACAGAAGGATGAGGGAAATGGTCAAATAAAAGAAGCCTGTGGTATGTGACGGTCTTATTATAATAATTGTACAATTATTGTGAACCAGACATGCTATAGCCAGCTTACAAAAACATACAATTCAAGTATAAACTAAAATAATTATAATTCTAAAAGTGTACACATTTATTTCAAAGACTAAAAGCAACTTTCTCAGTTAGAGAGGAGTAAGACTTACAAGTAGCCACAGACTCCTCGTGTTAGCTAACTGACTATAAGCTGACATCCATCTTGCATCTCCATTTCAAAGTGTAGGCTGGGAGGGCCACCTGTGGCCAAACTCAGCAACTCTCCACTGTGATGAAACACTTCTGAGAGAAACCACCGAAGTCTGCCGGCCCGCCATTACCCAGTGACCCAACATAGTTAGCTCAGTGATGCCATGTTCCAATGGGCGTGAGCCTCCCGCCTTAGTCCTAATGCACTCAGCCTCCCACCCCGGTCCTAATGTACTCAGCCTCCCACCCCGGTCCTAATGTACTCAGCCTCCCACCCCGGTCCTAATGCACTCAGAGCCCACTCTGTATTGTTGTGTTGCCTCCAGATGGATAGGACTGAGACTAATCATACTTCTCCTGTTGCACGAGTTGTGGGGAGAGAGAGAGAGAGAGAAGGAGAATGAGAGAGAGAGCTAGAGGGAGAGGGAGGGAGAGACAGAGAGACAGAATATCTAAGGGACTCCTCAGAAAGGTATGCAAATTCTGATTGCTGTGGAACACGAGCACTCTTCATAATTTAGTGCCTCATCCTTTCTTTCTTGTATGTGTGCTTCATCCCTTTCTCCTGAGAGATAGCAGTCGCCTTGCACTTCTACAGAGCCCACCACACTTTAAAATCGGTTGTTTTACAGTATACAAAATACTGTCATGGAATACCTATGAGGACAAGTAATTTGATTTTTCATATGCATGTTGATTTTTCATGTGCAGACTATTATTTTTCATTAATAAGTAATCACAAGTTCAGATAGGGAATCCAATATCTGAAAACATCTCACCTCTATGTTGAGGGGAGCATTTAGTTTACATTTGGATTTGATTTCAACGATGTTCCAAGGATGTTCCAAGGATGTTCCGAAGGTGTTCCAAGGATGTTCCAAGGATGTGCCAAGGATGTTCAACGATGTTCCAAGGATGTTCCAAGGATGTTCCAACGATGTTCCAAGGATGTTCCAAGGATGTTCCAACGATGTTCCAAGGATGTTCAACGATGTTCCAAGGATGTTCCAAAGGTGTTCCAAGGATGTTCCAAGGATGTTCAACGATGTTCCAAGGATGTTCCAAGGATGTTCCAAGGATGTTCCAAGGATGTTCCAAGGATGTTCCAACGATGTTCCAAGGATGTTCCAAGGATGTTCCAAAGGTGTTCCAAGGATGTTCAACGATGTTCCAAAGGTGTTCCAAGGATGTTCAACGATGTTCCAAGGATGTTCCAACGGTGTTCCAAGGATGTTCCAAGGATGTTCCAATGGTGTTCCAAGGATGTTCCAATGGTGTTCCAAGGATGTTCCAAGGATGTTCCAATGGTGTTCCAAGGATGTTCCAAGGATGTTCCAAGGGTGTTCCAAGGATGTTCCAAGGATGTTCCAAGGATGTTCCAAGGGTGTTCCAACGATGTTCCAAGGATGTTCCAACGATGTTCCAACGATGTTCCAAGGATGTTCCAATGGTGTTCCAAGGATGTTCAACGATGTTCCAAGGATGTTCCAAGGAGGTTCTTGACACATCATCTATTGTAAGCTGCTTTCTGCTGTTTCTCCCTTTCATTGAGAACACTGCATAAACAGATGAAAGAATGCCCCTAACTCACCGTTGCCACTCTCCTGTTCATTTCATAAGAAGAGGATGGGTTCTGACCCTCAATTTGTATAACCAACACTGTGGAATGTTGCTTATAGCCCTTAACCCCAAGGGAACCTTTAATGTGCAGTCTCTCATGATTTGATTGAATGGTCATTTCTATCCATGGAATTAATGGTTGCTTTTTTGGTGTTCTTATAAGCCAAAGTAAGCAAGTGTTGCATAGCAAAGGCATTGTTGATCAATTCAAATGATGTGGTCTTGTTTTTGTGAGAATAGAGACTGAAGTTAAAAGTTACGTCCAACAGATGCCGTAAGAATATACCATTTTCATAGAGGTGAGAACATTGTTCCCAGAGTAAAGAAAAATCCAGTTAAAATACTGTGTAATTTTATTTTCAAAAACATCACTAACACTTCTTACAAGAGAATGGATGCTCTTGAGTGGCCCTTCTGACCCAAATGGAATTCTAATCAGGTAGCACTCACCTTAAAGCAGTAAGGCCACTGACAGTTCTTTGAACTCCCAAATGTAATGTAAATTTCCTTTGTGATTTGAAAATGAAAACTTCCGTTTGTAGGCCCCGTGGAAAAGTCAGTATTTCAAATGTCTTAATCTTGCTTGGGGTGGTGTTATAGACACTAGGCGGAGGTTGTATAAGGTAATTTCATTGCACTGCTATTTCATTTGGGATGTTATGCCTTAGAAATCATATTAGCTTCATTCCTTCATTCATTTCACAGTCTAACCTCAAACTTTTATTTTGTCTCAAAACCTCAGTATACATCTTCAGTTTTGACACAAAAGCCTTTACTCCAGTATTTACTGCACAGATCTCACTCTGCATCTCACAACCATTCAAAAGTAGACATGTTTTCTCATCCTACAATAGAGAACACCTGTGTCTGTACATGGTAGAAACCCCACTTAAATGAATTGAATGTATCCTCCTATACCTGCAGTCTTATTAGAGTTCAGGTCACCCTGTCTGCCCATACCTCGCACTGTTTGTGCTCTAAAATGTTTATGGACAGATCCGAGAGGCCTTGAAGTTGGAGGGAGAGCTGTCAGTCAGGAGAAAAGATATAAACCAATCATGGGTGGAAAAGCCTCCGAGGGTGCAGACTGGCAGAGGTCTTGAGAGGAGAGTTCCAGTTCTTGTTTGCGGTTTGGGAGAATCACTGTCTCTCTCTCCTTCTCTAAAGGTCCCTCTCTTCATCCATCTCTCTCTCTCTCGCTCTCCTCCTCCTCCTTATCTCTCTCCTCTCTCCCTATCTCTCTCTCCCCTCTATCTCTCTCCCTCTCCCACCTCTCTCTCCCTCTCTCTCTACCCGTCTCTCTCTGTCTGCAGTTCAGTTCATTCTACATCCACCGGTGTGCTGCTTGGTTAACCTTGGAATATAGAGCTCTGCACCCGCTGCTAAAAAGTCAATTCTATGGAGCATTACTGCAGCTGAGTAACTGACCCGAAAATAAAATACAGACCTTATCAATTCCTCAGTCGATCATACCACTGATTCTGATGCCCAGATCATCTGACAGGGGCTTATGTCAATCACATGTCTATATATGGTCTGGAGCTTTGCCATCTTTACAAATGCAAATGTAGAAGAAACTACAAAATTTGGGCTTTAATTTTATTTGTCTGTTCACAATTGTCTGATGTCAGCTGACAAAGATGTCCAATTAGTTCCCATTCCATTCCCCTTACTGATTCAAGTTGATATTACAAGAACTCAAAGTCCTCTGCCAACAGGGACGTGTTGCTTTTTGAAATCACAAGAACTCAAGGTCCTCTCTTTTGCCAACACGGACGTGTTGCTTTTTGTTCTCAGTTTCCCAAGAAGTGACCACACATATGGTGTGACAGACCATTCCTACCATTCATCCTTCTCCAAACACTCATAAGCAGCATGTTGTACTTAAAACACAAGCATAACTTTCCTAAGTCCCCATGGCCTTAAGACAGCACGTCTGCAGTGCTACAGCCCAGGATGAGGTACTGTGAGTCACAGATGGACAAAGGAGACGGCACACAATCACGCAGGATAAATGACAGGGTATCAGTTTGATTCACTGGACTTAATCACAGTGCAGTCTTGTCACATCGGGATTCTGACAAAGAAGTATCCCGAAATAAAAGCACGTTTTTTTTACCCTCCATTGTTCTTGATGTCTCACACTGTTCTCTTTGGGAGGGAGGGAGAGAGGGAGGGAGGGGGAGAGGGAGAGAGAGAGAGAGAGAGAGAGAGAGAGAGAGAGAGAGAGAGAGACTACTTAACAAAGAGCATACCTGCATGTTTTCTGTATGTGTATGATGTCTACATGCTTGTTTGCATGAGCATAATTAAAATATTCTTAGCGTGTCCACTATGGAACTCATTATGGAACTCACCTGTGGTAATAAGTTCAAAGCAAAGCCCATTCATTCCTCCAAGGGTTGTGACCAACTCTTGATAGTATTGACCCAACACGATCACTTTGACGGACCCCCTACAGTAAGAACTGTGCCTTGCATTCCTGAGCAAAGCCTGTGATGGGCTCTGTCTTGTGATGATGGAGAATGTGATGGGGTTGATGATGGAGGATGTAATGGGGTTGATGATGGAGGCTTTTATGGGGTTGATGATGGAGTATATGATGGGGTTGATGATGGAGGATGTGATGGGGTTGATGATGGAGGATGTGATGGGGTTGATGATGGAGGATGTGATGGGGTTGATGATGGAGGATGCGATGGGGTTGATGATGTAGGAAGCTATGGGGTTGATGATGGAGGATGTGATGGGGTTGATGATGTAGGATGTGATGGGGTTGATGATGGAAGATGCGATGGGGTTGATGATGGAGGATGTGATGGGGTTGATGATGGAGGATGTGATAGGGTTGATGATGGAGGATGTGATGGGGTTGATGATGGAGGATGTGATGGGGTTGATGATGGAGGATGTGATGGGGTTGATGATGGAGGATGTGATGGGGTTGATGATGGAGGATGTGATGGTGTTGATGATGTAGGATGTGATGGGGTTGATGATGGAGGATGTGATGGGGTTGATGATGGAGGATGTGATGGGGTTGATGATGGAGGATGCGATGGGGTTGATAATGGAGGATGTGATGGGGTTGATGATGGAGGATGTGATAGGGTTGATGATGGAGGATGTGATGGGGTTGATGATGGAGGATGTGATGGGGTTGATGATGGAGGATGTGATGGGGTTGATGATGGAGGATGTGATGGGGTTGATGATGGAGGCTTTTATGGGGTTGATGACGACGTATTTGCCCTCTGTGCAGGTCATAAAGTGAACTGCTCTGTCCAACATTACAAACCGTTACAAGACTCGGATTAGGATACCCAAGGGCAATTAACTAACAAGTATGTGTCTGTATTTTCACAACTTGGAGAACATCACTCAAAATGGAGCTAATGTTTTCCAAATGATTTCACATAAACCCCCTTACAGTTACAACTGTCAGTGGAATAGAGAAGAGGTTTTAAGGTGGGATTCACTCTGCCTTTCATCTCACACAGGGAAAGCCTCTCATGGGATATATCTACAGAGCTGAGTGAATTGATGGAAACTCTGCTCCCTCAATCAGAGCTGAAGACAACACCACCGCCTCCTTGTCCAGCTCACCTTCACGGTGACTCAGACAGAAGTAACCTCTCAGGAGTTCATCTATCTGGACAGAGCTGTTTCTCACAGTAATGATCAACAGGAAACTGTTGGTTTAGTTTCAACTGCATGAATGCACCACCACCATAGGTATAAAATATACCCCAAAGACACCTCCTCCTCCAGTGTGGTCTCAAAAAAGTTTAATTTGTAACAGTGAACCATTTTACTGAGTCATACAATGCTGTGTTTTCATGACTTTGTGTTGTAGCTAGCACAGCATTGAAAACATAATGGCAGTAGTTATGGCTAATAATGTATTAGATGATATGTTCACAATCAGGTCCAGAACATAATTTTAGGAGACTAGTTGCTATAGAATAAAGAACCCATCAGTGTTAAGCAGCAATGTACCTCTCAGGGGAACCTATTGCTGAGACAACATGGATTCCAAACGCGGCTTAGACCTACTGTTGACTTAGACAGTCGCCTATTGGTTTACGCGGCTTAGACAGTAGTCTAATGGTGATTTAGACAGTAGCCTAATGGTGATTTAGACAGTAGCCTAATGGTGATTTAAACAGTAGCCTAATGGTGATTTAGACAGTAGCCTAATGGTGATTTAGACAGTAGCCTAATTGTCACGCCCTGACCATAGAGAGCCCTTGGTTCTCTATGGTGTTGAGGTCAGAGCGTGACTAGGGGGGTGTTCCAGTTTTCATATTTCTATGTTGGTGTGCCTGGTATGGTTCTCAATTAGAGGCAGCTGGTAATCGTTGCCTCTAATTGGGGATCATTTTTAAGGTAGCCTTTTTTCCACCTGTGTTTTGTGGGATATTGTTTGTGTGGCAATGGAGAAGTTGGGAGAGAAAGAGATGAGAGAGATGTTGTGCAAGTGTGTTCTGCTCAACATCCGACCAGAGGATCTGGTTTGCCGGCTGGTGCAACCTGTACCGGCTCCATGCTTCTGGCCTTCAGTGTGCCTTCCCAGTCCGGTACGTCCTGTGTCTCCTCCTCACACTCGCCCTGAAGTGCATCTCCCCAGTCCGGTATGTCCTGTGCCTCTTCCCCACACTCGCTCTGAAGTGCGTGTCACCAGTCCGGTGACACCTGTACCGGCACCACGCATGAGGCCTCCATGCCTGTTCCCCGCACTCGCCCTGAAGTGCGTGTCACCAGTCCGGTGCCACCTGTACCGGCTTCACGCTCTAGGCCTCCAGTGCGCATTCACAGTCCAGAGCTTCCGGCGACGGTTCACAGTCCGGAGCTTCCGGTGACGGTTCCCAGTCTGGAGCTTCCGGCGACGGTTTCCAGTCCGGAGCTTCCGGCGACGGTTCCCGGTCCGGAACCTCCTGAGGCGGTCCACGGTCCGGAACCTCCGGAGACGGTCCACGGTCCGGAACCTCCAGCAACGGTCAACAGTCCGTAGCCTCCAGCGACGGTCAGCGGTCCGGAACCTCCTAAGACGGTCAACGGTCCGGAATCTCCTGTGACGGTCAACGGTCCGGAACCTCCTGTGACGGTCAACGGTCCGGAACTTCCAGGCAAGGCGTCCAGTTCTGCTCCAGGGCAGGAGCCTTCCTCTGCGCCGGTGGCCAGTCCAGGCACGGCGTCCAGTCCAGCTCTGTGGCGGGAGCCTTCCTCCGCGCCGTTGCCCAGCACGGCGTTCACCCGACGAGATGGCCGGATCCGGGGTCTGGGCGGGGGCTACGACCCATACCAGAGCCGCCACCGACACTAGCCACCCCCCCTACCCTCCCCATCTAGTTTCATGTTTTGCGGCCGGAGTCCACACCTTTGGGGGGGTACTGTCACGCCCTGACCATAGAGAGCCCTTGGTTCTCAATGGTGTTGAGGTCAGAGCGTGACTAGGGTTGTGTTCTAGTTTTCATATTTCTATGTTGGTGTGCCTGGTATCGTTCCCAATTAGAGGCAGCTGGTAATCGTTGCCTCTAATTGGGGATCATATTTAAGGTAGCCTTTTTTCCACCTGTGTTTTGTGGGATATCGTTTGTGTGTGTGTGCTAGTTGCACCACTTATGTTACGTTTTGTTTCTTTATTTGTTTTGTTCAATGTTTCACTTAATAAAATATGTGGAACTCAGAGCACTCTGCGCCTTGGTCCGTCTCACCTCACAAACGTGACACTAATGGTAGCCTAATGGTGATTTAGACAGTAGCCTTCTGGCTTAGACAGTACACTAATGGTGATTTAGACAGTAGCCTACTGGGGATTTAGACAGTAGTCTACTGGTGATTTAGACAGTAGCCTTCTGGCTTAGAGAGTATTCTAATGGTGATTTAGACAGTAGCCCGATGGTGATTTGGACAGAAGCCTAATGGTGATTTAGACAGTAGCCTACTGGTGATTTAGACAGTAGGTTAATGGTAGCCTAATGGTGATTTAGACAGTAGCCTACTGGTGATTTAGACAGTAGGTTAATGGTAGCCTAATGGTGATTTAGACAGTAGCCTACTGGTGACAGGGCTTAGACAGTACACTAATGGTGATTTAAACAGTAGCTTAATGCTGATTTATGAACAAGCACCTGGAGATTGAGGGGGGACTTTCAAATCCACTTTATCTACACGGCTCAGCCAATGCAGTTTGATTGATACTTGCTGGATACAGACAGCAATCTCCAGCTAAGGTATCCAACTGACTTGTTTAGCTGATACAGTGAGAAACAAGAATGTAACAACAAACTACCAACCACAGAGATCCATTTTAATTTATTCATTTTATTTGGACAGGAACAATGTACAACAGAACATTTTATCTCAGAAGTGAGAACTGATGCATTTCACCAGATTTAGCTAACAGCATATAACCTAATATGCTTTCTATTCCTGTGTCAACCCCAAGAAACCAATTCAGTTTTGTTGCTCCACCCATGTGCTTCCAATGCCTGCTCAGCCTACACTCCCGAGTTTTGTACCAATACCTCATGAAACCGTCATTATGTCTTTCATTCACAAGCAGAGCCTGATACCTATAAATATCGGTCCGTAGCTGATAAGTATGAATATGGGTCCATCCGTAGCTCTGGAAAAGCGGTGCTACGACCCAATTATTAAGGTTACTTTCCCTCTTGATCCTGTTCTGTGTGCCTGCGCCATGCGCCAACGAGCTGACATTTCAGCCCTTTGATGAGGAAACCCTGGGTAGCTGCAGAGTGTCCTCCTTAACAACACTGTTGCTAGTGAGAGGTCTGACGGGGAAAGATACAGCCACTGAACTCAAGGTTTTTCGTTCTAAATGTCTTCTAATTTCATATTTTATGTTAAGTGTTAGAAGATTGATGAAACCAGGCGCATCAATCTGCCATATTCTCTAGAATATACAACATACTCAATTATTGCTGTTTACCCAAATATTCACTGATAACATTTTTGTGAAATGTTGCTCATAATTAATGTTACTATGAACCAATACATTGATTTAGTAGTATTATGGTACTCCTATTTAAGTCTTAAAACTATACTGTATTTTGTGTGTGCAATGCTACACATGATTCTAAGAGACCATATTGGGTTTTGTGTTAAAACCTTTGTTTTTATAAATTTTGTGAGCAAACTAAAGACATTTATTTTGTGACACGAGCAGCTATAATAAAAAACAAATATCACGAAGTCACTTTCATTCGACCGTTAATAAAGCAATAGTACACGAGAGGGCATGATTCATTGTGGTGCTGCAGTCTAAGGTCTTAGGTGCTCAACATTTTACATTAAATAACTGGCATTCCTTCTGAATAAAATATACCATTGGAGTGTCAAAAAAAGATTCCAGTTCAAGTCTCTGCCTCTTTGAGTGTCTTGAGATGCAAGGTCTGTTTTGATTACTAATGTAAAATAATTAGGAATATCACACTATCATTGGCCCAAAGCACCACAAACAAATATCAATCATGAACCTTCAGGATGTGGCTGTAAATTTGTTTATTTCCAATTTATTTGGTGGATTCTTAAATTGCTTTCTGAAGCGTACAGCTGCTGTTTAGGCCACAGGCTCTGTTCAACCCAAGATTTGTTTTCAAACACTTTCCACCGAGAACTCTGCCATATTTATTTGTGAAATTGATTGGCGAGGTGAAATTGAAACGGAAACCACCGTCTTAACACCGGCCCATGTCCTCTGGCATCCTGAGGCAGAATGTCAGAGCGATAAGGACGCAGTGCATGACAAGGTGTGAAGTATGCTCAGATAGAAGGTCCATTACAGCTCACCTCATATGTCATCTAAAACTAATATCTGGCTGAATGGATGGAGAGGGTAGAGCAGAGCAATACTCTGTTTAGCAACGGCTCACATCAGGGTGTCAAACTTATTCCATGGAGGGTCTAGTGTCTGCTGGTTTTTGTTTTTTCACTTTTAATTAAGAACTAGACAACCAGGTGAGGGGAGATCCTTACTAATTATTGACCTTAATTCATCAATCAAGTACAAGGGAGGAGCAAAAACGAGAAGACACTCGGCCCTCCGTGGAGAACTCTTGTACTTGATTGATGAATTAAGGTCACTAATGTGATCTACAGCTAGTGTTTGTCACAACCTTTCACATTGATGACATAGTTAGGTCGAAGGTGAATAGGATCAGTGATGACGTGGACAGAGAAGATTACAGCTGAATCCTTTCTCCCCTATAACCTCAGTGTTCTTACTCAAGCACAGCCGGAGCACGCAGCATGCTGTCTGAGAGGTTGAAGTCTGTGGCCATTGAAAGCAGATGCTGCGTTAATTAGATGAGCCTTCCCCCGGGTGCCTCGCAAAGTACATGTTCTCCAGATCGTAGCTTCACTCTAGGTCAAAAAGAGCTCCACTTAACAGCTGTGAAGAACAACATTTCTGACATTGTCGCCTCTTCTGTTGCTAATTTAGCCACGTGAGAAACATTAAATGTTGTCAGCAGCTGAGGTAGCAATCATCATGGGGGCTGAGTTTAGTTTAAGCAGACATACTGATGTCTGATTCCTCAGCCTCGAACTGCTTGACAACCTGCCTCAGAAGACTGTAGGTGAGTGGCAGGTCAACAAACTCCTGACACACACAGCTTCTTCTAATGCATGAAAGCTGGCCTTGAAATGTGTCCCTAACAATTGTATAGCACAATGTACATGTAACTGCCAAAATAAAGGAAACACCAACATAAAGTGCCTTAACCTCTCTGCGCACGGAACCCGGTAGCGGGATGAAATTCGACAACATACGGTGATCACTACATAAATAGTAATATTAAACATTCATGAAAATACAAGTTTCTCACATGCTTTGAAAGCCTATAATCTTGCTAATCCAACTGCGTTGTTAGATTTAAAAAAGGATTTACTGCGAAAGAATACGATGCGATTATCTGAGGATAGAGCCCGATAAAAAACAACTATTTCAACCAGCACAGGCGTAACAAAATCACAAATTGCAATAAAATAAATTGTTTACCTTTGACGATCTTCCTCTGGTTGCAATCCCAATGCTCATTGTTACACAATGAATGGTCTATTGTTTGATAACATCTATTTTTATAGCCTAACACGAAACATTTTGTGTCGTGAACATCTTCTGTTGTGAATTCCGTCTCATTCCATTTTCGACGACACACTCGAGGTAAATACACACACAGAACGTGACTTTTCCAGTCATGTTTGATTTCATTGCAATCAACTGGTTTGTTTGTAACACAAAAGTGTTATTTTGTAAATGTATATATTTTTTTCTTCATGTTTTTTCTCCATGCTTTGGGGGGGTGTGTTAAAATACCATTTTGGTATTTTGTATATAGTCATTCCATTCAATATGTATAACTTCACCAATTTGGCCACTTGGGTACATTTGGGCTACTTGTGTGGGACACCTGGGTCACTTCATGATAAATGTCATGTAGCACACTCATTTTGGAAGTTATCATTCTGAAACTTTGCACAAGTACTGTTGCCCTCTTATATATTCTTCACTGAAATTGTCCCCATCATCCTATCTGAATGTTTGTTTTATCTTGTTCATTTTAAAGATGATGATACAACAATAAAAAAAAAAAAGTATGGTTATTTTCATTGTATTATCTAAACCAGATCTATTGTGTTATATTCTCCTACATTCAATTCACATTAACACAAACTTCAGAGTGTTTCTTTCCAAATGGTACCAAGAATATGCATATCCTTGGTTCTGTGCCTGAGTTACAGGCTGTTAGATTTGGGTATGTCTTCAGGCGGAAATTGAAAAAAGTAGCTCTAAGAGGTTATAATAGGCCGTTGGGCCACTACGAGCTAGAACAGCTTCAATGCACCTTGGCAAAGGTTCTACAAGTGTCTGGAACTCTATTGGAGGGACACAACACCATTCTTCCATGAGATATTCCATCATAAGTGTTCAATTGGGTTGAGATCTGGTGACGGAGACGGCCATGGCATATGGTTTACATTGTTTTCATGCTCATCAAACCATTATGTGACCCCTAGTGGCCTGTGAATGGGGGCATTGTCATCCTATGGCACAAGGTAGCCAAAATAATGGTCTGCCCACATTTTTATACATGACCCTAAGCATGATGGGATTGCTCAGGAACCACACCTGTGTGGAAGCACCTGCTTTCAATATACTTTGTATCCCTCAGGTACTCAAGCGTTTCCTTTATTTTGGAAGTTACCTGTAGCTATGCTATATCCTGAGCGCAGAAAGGTGCACTGAATAGAGGTGACGCAATAAGGGAACATGGGGGACCTTAGCAATTTTATAATTTAGGTTTACACACTTTCATTGGGTGTGGACTTGTCAAAGAAGCATATAATCATATAATCAAGCAAACAGTTAATATACAGTATACAATGCATGTTCAACACTGAGCCACAGTATTCCAAACCTTGGTTTCGCCTGCTTAAAATGTTACCAGTTTTTTTTACAATAACTCTGCCTTTTTACACATAGCAAGAGCTCTTTAGGGGACCTTCAACTTGGAGGGGCACTTAGGACCAAATATGACGAAATCTTAAAATGATATTCAAATGCAGAACTTGATCTTTTGCAGATTTCATTGAGAGACTTGCATTAAAATTGTACTTTCACATTTCTGGTTTGGATATGGCCTACACTGATTTGCCAGTATTGTCCACCTCTATCCACAGGGCAAGGTGACTCACTGGAGGGTTTAGCATAGCTACTGCCTGTAAAAGAGAACTGCTGGTGTTCCCGTCTGGATTTTAATACAACAACATAAATCTAATCCCAATCCCAACCATTTAAAACATCACATTGATCTAGAGTTTACATGTTTCTGCAATGATCTACAGTTCGACAGTCAAAATGGTCTGATCTTATCATACCTACATATCTTTTTTTTTTATCAAAGACTAAACATATTTCAAGTATACTACAGTGCATTCGGAAAGTATTCAGACCCTGTGACTTTTTTCACATTTTGTTACATTACAGCGTTATTCTATAATTGATTAAATGGTTTGTTTTCCTAATCAATCTAACACAAGACCCCATAATGACAAAGTAAAAACAAGTTTTTAGAATTTTTTTCATCTGTATAAAAAAAACTCTGAAATATTGCATTTACATAAGTATTCAGACCCTTTAATCAGTAGTTTGTTAAAGCACCTTTGGCAGCGATTACAGCCTTGAGTCTTCTTGGGTATGACGCTATAAGCTTGGCACACCTGTATTTGGGGAGTTTCTCCCATTGTTCTCTGCAGATCTTCTCAAGCTCTGTCAGGTTAGATGGGGAGCGTCACTGCACAGCTATTTTTAGGTCTCTCCAGAGATGTTCGATCGGGTTCAAGTCTGGACTCTGGCTGGGCCACAAGGACATTCAGAGATGTGTCCCGAAGCCACTCCTGCGTTGTCTTGGCTGTGTGTTTAGGGTTGTTGTCCTGTTGGAAGGTGAACCTTTGTCCCAGTGTGAGGACCTGAGCGCTCCGGAGCAGGTTTTCATCAAGGATCTCTCTATACTTTTTTCCATTCGTCTTTCCCTCGATCCTGACTTGTCTCCCTGTCCCTGCCCCTGAAAAACATCCCCACAGCATGATGCTGCCACTACCATGCTTCACCGTAGGGATGGTGCCAGCATTCTTCCCGAGGTGACGCTTGGCATTCAGGCCAAAGACCAACCTTTGCTTCATCAGACCAGAGAATCTTGTTTCTCATGGTCTGAGAGTCTTTCGGTGCCTTTTGGCAAACTCCAAGTGGGCTGTCATGTGCCCTTCTGGAAGGTTTTCCCATCTCCACATAGGAATTCTGGAGCTCTGTCAGAGTGACAATCAGGTTCTTGGTCACCTCCCTGACCAAGGCCCTTCTCCCCCAATTGCTCAGTTTGGCAGGGTGGCCAGCTCTAGGAAGAGTCTTGGTGGTTTCAAACTTCTTGCATTTAAGAATGATGAAGGACACTGTGTTCATGGGCACCTTCAATGCTGCAGAATTTTTTGGGTACCATTCCCCAGATCTGTGCCTCGACACAATCCTGTCTCGGAGCTCTAGGACAATTCCTTCAACTTCTTGGCTTGGTTTTTGCTCTTATGTGCACTGTCAATTGTGGGACCTTATATAGACAGTTGTGGGCCTTTCCAAATCATGTTCAATCAATAGAGTTTACCACAGGTAGACTCCAATCAAGTTGTAGAAACATCTCAAGGATGATCAATGGAAACATGATGCTCCTGAGCTCAATTTCGAGTCTCATAGCAAAGGGTCTGAATACATATGTAAATAAGGTATTTTTGTTTCTTATTTGTAATAAATTAGCAAAAATGTCTAAAAGCCGGTTTTCACTTTGTCATTATAGGGTATTGTGTGTAGATTGATGAAGGGAATTAAACAATTTAATACTTTTTAGAATCAGGCTGAAACATAACAAAATGTGGAAAATGTCAAGGGGTCTGAATACTTTCCGAATGCACTGTATATATGATTGTTTGTCGTGAAGCCTAAAATAAGTGTGTGCAAGTGTATTCTTTTTCTGTGCTCAAGGCACTCTGAGATTTTCATGAGAGACAAAAAAATGGTAGAAATCCTTTCTATCCTATCAGCCACTCAATAACAACATGCCACAAAGGTGACCCTCAGGTCCCAGTCCTTACACAACATCATTACTATAGACTGTCATTCTGCAAACAACCAGGGAGAGAGAAAGAGAAAGGGGAAAAACACTGTTTGTTTAAATATTAGAGTCAGGGTCAACTCTCATTGTCAGGCTGTCGGTGAAAACTCAGCCCCTACTGACAGCACCTGACATTGGGCCAGCTCAGATCAATCCTGCTCTCTACAGCGACAAAGAAATATAACCTTTTGTAGTTGCAGTCATTAACCCTCTTGCCTTATTGCTAAGAGATGGTGAAACCACCTCACCCCAGCTATCCGGATACAGTGGTACAGTGGGATAATGAAGTGCGAGTGGCTGGTATCCTAGCTGGCCTCTCTCTGTGTGATACAACAGGTATTCATATTACCTCTGCCCATTTTCAAAATGGCTCAGGTTTAAATAGGTACTGTAAATCAGGGGAGATAGGCTTTCAGTTTAATAGACACCACCTAGCCATACTTTCCCCTTCACAGATGGCCTACACTGACTTCATGTTAGTGTTGAGCGATTAACCAAAATTTCAGGTGGAATTTCAGTTAAACAACTAATTGGCCGATATCGGTTAAATTACTTGAAATCCATTTAGTTTGTTTTTTTCATGAAGAAAAATCAAAACAAGCACTAGAGAAATCAGATCAAGAACGAACTGTGAGATGCTACAGGAAATTGTTGTTTTCTACAGAAAAATATTCAACCTAGATCAGCACAAAAAAAATGTGGTAATTAACTACAATGCCCATAATCCATTGCGCCGGTTCTGCCTGTCCTTTTCTTCCCTGGACGGACGGACAGACATGGAGTGACATTTTACTGAGGTCACGAGGGTCATACTGGGGCATAGATGTTAAAATCTGCCATTCAAATTAGCCCCAAGGTTGCCTTGTTAAGTATTTTTTATTTTCTGAAAATAAATACCATGACTGTTTTCTCATTTGCTGGGAATGTTGTTTGAAATGTCCGATTCAACATATTTTGGTGTTATCGTTATCAACCTACTGCATACCCCGTTAAAAAATCGAAATGTTGTGTACTGTGTGTGCTATTAACATGCTAACACAGACAGACTGGTAGAATAGCTAGCTTAGCAAGCCATCACTAGCACACAGTGGTTGAAGTAACTTTTCAGTGTAATGGAGTTGACTGATGACTATGACGTGAGTATATATCACGCAGGCCATTTGGATGGGAGTTATAATCAACTTATTATACAAACAATGTATTATTATCATTATGGCTTCAATTCAGGCTTGGCTGAGAGAGAGGAACGTAAACGACACTGACAATAGGGACAGAGACAGTTCGTGAGGTGGCTCTACCCAAATGATAGTTGTAGTGGTTGATAATTGGGTCGTTCCACCAATTCCGTGCCTTTTGAGAAGTATACATTTTTTTAAATTATAAAAATGATTTCCCCAAATGTTTACATTCTGTCATCAAGAGCACATGTTCAACTTCATAAAAACATGTTTTCCCATCTCAAGATTAAAGTAAAATAAGTGCCTATTAAGTGGGAAAATAAAGTAACAGTGTTGACTGTAACAGGGTTGACAATTTCTTGCTTAAATCAGCCATAAATCCCCTTGTGACAGGTAGAATGGAAGGGGAGTGGAAGGAACAGACATAAATTAATCAGTAATCACATGAAATAAATAAAAATCTTCAGATATTGGCTGTCAAAGCAATAAAAACACTAGGACTTTACAATGATGGGGGAACTGGGAGAAATGCTGGGATCAAGTGGGTAAAACTCTTCCTAGAAGTGACAAAGAGTTGAAGGAGGGACATGACAAAATACAGAATTTTTGCAATTTAGCAAGCCTTTTTTCATATAAAAAAAATCTGATGTATTGAATTCTCCACGTGGTCTATATTAAAGTGCACTCATTTAACATCATAGGCTTTTAAAAATGCAATATTAGTGCACAATTTCTACTCAAAATTATCAAATGGACTCAAAAGGCACTTATTCTGTGAAATGATCTAATTAGCAGTCTTGAAAGTATTCCCTATCTACTCAAAACTAATAAAATAGTGATTTAATCAGATAGATCTGCAACATAGGCAGCTACTAGCTAGCCAGCTTGCTAGCTTCTAGCCTAGCTAAATAGGATGACTCGTTGGGGAACACAGAGATAAAGTTAGATGGTTGTTTGGCTGGCTGCTAGGGTGCTACTCCCTGAGCAGAGATGTGATGATGGCTAAGCAATGATATAATAGAAACTCATTAAAAAAACAAGTAATAAGACAATTACATTTTGGCAATTAAATGTTCTCACTATTTGACTTTGGAATTTCAATTTAAAAGTTTAAAAATAATTTTAAGATCTTAATTTAATGTTGAAAAATTCATATGAAACTGAACTACTTTAAGTTAATTTACTTACCATGATAGAATAGGGAGCCAGTCATACAGAGAGCCACATAAATACCCTGAGCTCGGGGTTTAATACAGCCCAGGGAGAAATGCCAGTCGGTTTTGTCTCAAGGGTGAAATTGGAAATGCCATGCAATCTACTGATCTATCTAGGACTAACATATAGTCTCGAAAAACCGACCCTAGGCAACACAGTGATTAGGCACTAACCGTTTTGAATAAAATACTAAGTAATATCTAGCAAGATGGAAATCACAAAAGCTATTTTTTTATGAGTACATTTCACAGGTGGCTAGTTTGCATCAACTACCTTCACTAAAACCACTGCAAAGGTTTTGCCTGCGAACTTTGGTTTTGAATCGTGACGTTCCGACTTGTTTGCCTCATGATTTGTTGGGAGTCCCCTGATTTATTTTCCCATTATCAACGTAGGCAGTGACGTAGGTCCTCTATTCCAAAAGAGTCCATCAATGAAACCAAACCCTGGCCACTGTGTTGCCTAGGGTCGGGTTTTCCAGACTAACTCTCATATAGCCTATATTGAGGGAGTTACACGCTGAATGAAAGATAATTTCTCTCAGCAGAAACCAATATGTTTAATTACTTGATTAAGGCTACATGTGCTCAACAAAGTACTTTAGATTTAGTCAGGACAACAAATCAATACAAGAACAACTGATCAATCAGTGCACTGCTATACACACTATAATTTTCCTACCTTAACTGGATGGAGGATTTTACTGTCGTAAAGGGTTACTCCCGGGCGGCTAGTTTTAGATTGAGATGTCTACCATCTGTTCATGATTTCTTTACTTTTTAAAAGCTGGCCTGTGTATCAATGAAATATTCCATCAAACGTTGAGTCTGATTCTCATTGAATCATGTTTAAACATCAGGTGGTCTGAGTATGACTTTGATTAATGGCTTAATCCAGTATGTTGGTGGAAGAGGGTATTATTGAAGATGAATCAAGTTGAAGACACCGTGGGGAATGTCCACTCCGTTATATTCACAAGGAAAGAAAGTTGATTTTCTCTGTAATGTCTTTTTCAGTATTTAGAGGCAAGCATAGATGTTTCATCTCCATATGTGTAGGGGGAATGTCAATGTAAGAGTTCTGTAATGACTGAGTCTCTTTTTGCTTGTGATCGTTCATTGTATACATATCATACTTTACCAAGGCCTGTAACTCTTACCAACCCAGCAATCAGGAAAGGATGTTGATTCCTTTCACACCCATAGTGATATTTCCCGTACACATCTGAAACAGACAGGCAGACAGACAGGCAGATACAATCAGACAGACAGACAGGCAGACAGACAGACAGGCAGATACAATCAGACAGACAGACAGGCAGACAGACAGACAGGCAGATACAATCAGACAGACAGACAGGCAGACAGACAGACAGGCAGATACAATCAGACAGACAGACAGACAGACAGGCAGATACAATCAGACAGACAGACAGACAGGCAGATACAATCAGACAGACAGACAGGCAGACAGACAGACAGGCAGACAGACAGACAGGCAGATACAATCAGACAGACAGACAGACAGGCAGATACAATCAGACAGACAGACAGGCAGACAGACAGACAGGCAGATACAATCAGACAGACAGGCAGACAGACAGACAGGCAGATACAATCAGACAGACAGACAGACAGGCAGATACAATCAGACAGACAGACAGACAGGCAGATACAATCAGACAGACAGACAGACAGGCAGATACAATCAGACAGACAGACAGGCAGACAGACAGACAGGCAGATACAATCAGACAGACAGGCAGACAGACAGACAGGCAGACAGACAGACAGGCAGACAGACAGACAGGCAGATACAGACAGGCAGACAGACAGGCAGACAGACAGACAGGCAGATACAGACAGACAGACAGACAGACAGACAGGCAGATACAATCAGACAGACAGACAGGCAGATACAATCAGACAGACAGGCAGACAGACAGACAGGCAGATACAATCAGACAGACAGACAGGCAGACAGACAGACAGGCAGATACAATCAGACAGACAGACAGGCAGACAGACAGACAGGCAGATACAATCAGACAGACAGACAGGCAGACAGACAGACAGGCAGATACAATCAGACAGACAGACAGACAGGCAGATACAATCAGACAGACAGACAGGCAGATACAGACAGACAGGCAGATACAGACAGACAGGCAGATACAGACAGACAGGCAGATACAGACAGACAGGCAGACAGACAGGCAGGCAGACAGACAGACAGACAGACAGACAGACAGGATTTGGAAAGCGACAGAGAGAGAGACAGAGAGAGAGACAGAGAGAGAGAGAGAAAGAGAGACAGAGAGAGAGAGACAGAGAGAGAGAGACAGAGAGAGAGAAACAGCTTTAGCCTACAGCATTGTTCTCTGACTACTGAGATGAAGTCAATTACAGAAAACAGAGAAATCAGCTGGGTGCTCAGGAAATTAGAGGCTGCCTCTCAATCAGCTTAGAGAGGCCGACTATCTGGCCTGCACTGTGAATGGGGAGAGACTAGAACATTTCTGCTTTGGCAGAACATACTAGTTCTGCAGTATTGCATCGACAGCACAATTATAAATAAAGTTTATTTCAATGGCAATTGTATTCATCTTACATCTCATATTTATGTTTTTGTTAATAAATGACAGCAGCAAAAATGTACAGAAAATGTAGGGTACTTTCAGGTTATTGTGGGGTATCATGATATGGAATATTATTATCATAATCTTGATATGACAGAAAATGGTTTCCTTATTCTTAATTTAAATCGGAGAAATGTAAATTCAATACCTTAATTCTTAAAAGTGTAAGCCGGGGATGGATTTAAGATGGTCATACTATGGATAATTTAGCGATTTGATTTAGAATTTTCGGTCCCCTTTAGGTATTAATATTTTTTTGCTAAAATATTGAACTTGGCCTTTACTACTATAGCCCAGAGAAATGCATTGGATAACACATTCATAAATGGCAAAAAATAATAAATCATATTTAACCCCTTTTTTGGGTAGGCACAAAACTACCTTGATCCTTCCATTAATTTTAAACAAAGAACACCATTATGTTCGTGAGAATCATCCCTTTCCACAGTGGGGTCACATTAGTTTGTAGCCTCAACGGTTCAGACAATACAAACAGAAGCTGGCACATCGACAGTGCCGACTTCAGACGAGTCCCCTGATATTTGTGGGGATCGTAGAGCAAAACGGAGATCACCATCGTGTTTGTGAGAGTCTCCCCTTTCCATAGAGAGTTTGTAAGAGAAACTGTTTGGAGACTGCAGACGTCTTTGTGAGAAGACCAATTTTTGGGATGTCTCATGGTCTGACAAACACGGCTCTAACTCTGTCACCTTTCACCGCAGATGCAGAAGTGTTACATAGGCGGATGCGGTGGATTGAGACAGATACCGTATCTCTAGTTTAAACTGACAGATTTCTATGGGGATTTTAGGATTATGCTACTAAGATTGATGCACCGGTGCATCAATCGACTCTAGGGCGTTACATTCAACACTCAGCATTGTCAGATGCAACTGCACCCTCAATAATCAATGTATGGTACTACTACTACAACTCAAAGAGCCTTTCCATGATAACATCATGCCAATGCAGGCCAAAAAGTTACAGCAGCTGAAAGTTAAATACATTCATAAGCTTGAGGAAGAGACAATTATGTATATCCTACATACTTAAATATCCTCATAATTTTCCTTAATTGCCATAGGAACTTCATCTGGAGGCTAAAGGTTGACCATGGCCTTCAGCTAAGGGCTTATTGGCAGCTAATGACAAGCTGGTACCAGTGGCAGGCTCCTAGGCTGCTCCATACCTCTATGGACGTCTGCTTAGTGCCAAGGCCCACGATAAGGGACCCTCAAGGCTCATGATGATGGAGGGAGGTGGGGTGGGGTGGTGAGCAGAGGAGGGCAGGGTCTATGATGCACTAGTGGGATTTTAATGAGTTATCATATTACCCAGAACTTAAAAAGGTCCTTGTCGTCCAAGGCTGTGTGTAAAGCCTGCGTTAGTTAGGGCAGGGACGCATTACATCAGTCTAATTAATAAAAGGGGCTTTTTCCCTTTTTAATTGGATATCTTGGAATAATTGTGAAGCCAAACATTCTTTAAGGTACACACGCTAATAAGCGTAGAAGTTATTGTGCCATTTGCTGAAGAGATATTTGTCTCTTGGTGTCTTAGAATTAATGTAGTGTGGATCTAAGCTTGGGAGTCGTCTAAGTGAGGTCCCCTCCATCTTTATAGGTGCTGCTGTTGTACTGTATGGGTTAAATAATGACATGAGGTCTACCGATGATACGAGGCCTACCGTCACAAAACACACAGGGTCCAAAACCAGTTCCTATCACTTCCTAATCAAGACAACCACATGTTCTATATTTGTCAGTGAGGGAAAGATTATCATCGTATTATGGAAACGAAATATCCAGTTGATAAATCATCTTTTGTTTCAGGTGCTCAATCAACGAAATGAAAGACAGCAACAAGATGGTTTCCCTCCAGCATTCAGTTAATTTGGTAAAGAAGTCATGAATTCCCATTTCATCTGGGGTGGGAGACATACTTCACTTAATTTTGAGCGACTGGCTTCTGTAAAATGTCCTTACACGTAAAAACTTAATTGAATAGCCCAGGTATTTCATTGCTTCCATCACTGAACACAACTGGTGATTATTAGAGACGGGCTTCTATTTGAATCCAGGACTCCATTTTCCTTTCCTTAACGTACACAGCCTTTGCTCAATAGAATGTTGAAAAGACTACCACACTAACTGTGACTGTATGACCAGTAACAAATCCATTGCAGATCAGACTTGCAAAGACTAGGCTGCCTATCATACACCCCAGATTTTGCGCTTCAGCACCATCCTCTAACTCGTTGCGCCTTGTTGTGTCTTGTATCCCCGTAGTTGAGGCAACCATGTCAAACCCCACTGCTGTCTCGTCCATGGTAATGATGTTGCTCTTCTTTATCTCCTTTTTGCTGAAGTTCACTCGTAACCATTTCATTTAGAACCGGCATTTATTTGAAATAGGCATTTATTTGAAATAGGCATTTATTTGTTGAAATGTGTGCCGATGCCCGGCTATTAAAAGGGACAGGTGGCTCTTTGAGACTCTGAGTTTAATTGAAGTTTTAAAGTATTTATTATCACCATAACAACAATGTTATAATCATGAGTGGAATTAGCAGCACACACAAAGAAAAGTGATTTTATTTATAGTGAACATAAGCTGATAACATTCAATATTCTGTATTTAATCCCTAAAAATGTTAATTCATTTCGGAAAGATAATTGCATTTGAGGCTTTTGTCACAAAAATATGTATGTTTTGGATGTATTGTTGCCATGGCAATATTGTGTGTGTGTTAAATAATGAGGGCTGTAAGAGCAGACCCAGGGCTGTTTCCTGTGTTAAACCTCCTTGTGCAATAAATGATTCCTTATTGACTCTGTAAAGGGCCATGTGGTGAGTGTTAGAGTAGGCTGAGAGTAGGGTCATCTACCAGAGAATTCTAATCCACTGTTGTGCAGCCACCTACAGTACGAGAGGTGGTAGGTAGGGGGAGAGTAATAAGGGGAACTTTAGCTACGTTATTGGAGTGTTTACGTTGGAAATGTGCAGTGGGGGTCTCCCGGGTGGCGCAGTGGTCTAGGGCTCTAGGCTCTGTCGCAGCTGGCCGCGACCGGGAGGTCCGTGGGGCGATGCACAATTGGCCTAGCGTCGTGCGGGTTAGGGAGGGCTTGGCACTAGCGACTCCTGTGGCGGGCCGGGTGCAGTGCACACTAGCCAGGTCGCCAGGTGCATGGTGTCTCCTCCGACACATTGGTGCGGCTGGCTTCCGGGTTGGATGCGCGTGTTAATAAGAAGCAGTGCGGCTGGTTGGGTTGTGTTTCGCATTGCTTTCGACCTTCATCTCTCCCGAGCCCATACAGGAGTTGTAGCAATGAGACAAGATAGTAACTACTAACAATTGGATACCACGAAAAGGGGGTGAAAAATAAAATAAAAAAAAGGGTGGAATAAGTCACTTGGATGGGTCCACTGGGGCTGTGGCAGTAATATGTGAGGCAGTATTCTTTCTGGCAGCATAAGGCTTTTTATGAATAATCCAAGTCACTCCCAAACTATAAGGATATGATGACATATTTGAAATTGCATGTTTGTCGGCACTCAGAAAGGCCTCTTTTGCCACACCACCGCACCCGGCCCGCTACCCCACCCTGGCCCGCTACCCCAGCCCGCTACACCACCCCGGCCCGCCACTCCGTGTCCCAGTCAACAAAGAGCATGCTGTCACTAAACTACATAGGCACAATTATGTTACATTTTTCACTGTGGAAAATAAGAAGTGACTTAGACGTTCGCCACACTGAGAAGAAGGCATTATGTAAAGGAACATGACAGAAGCCTATTTCAGATTTAGTTTCCAGAACTGCTTGAAGTCACACCCCCATCACCAAACAGTCTGATATTTAAGAGAAGTGACAGGACAACAATGGCTACTGAACAGACCCACTATACAAACCCCTTACGCCAATACGGTCCACGATGGATATTTTCTGCGTAATTCCATAGACTTTTCATGGATACAGTGGGGCAAAAAAGTATTTAGTCAGTCACCAATTGTGCAAGTTCTCCCACTTAAAAAGATGAGAGAGGCCTGTAATTTTCATCATAGGTACACTTCAACTATGACAGGACAAAATGAGAGAAAAATCCAGAAAATCACATTGTAGGATTTTTAATGAATTTATTTGCAAATTATGGTGGAAAATAAGTATTTGGTCACCTACAAACAAGCAAGATTTATGGCTCTCACAGACCTGTAACTTCTTCTTTAAGAGGCTCCTCTGTCCTCCACTCGTTACCTGTATTAATGGCACCTGTTTGAACTTGTTATCAGTATAAAAGACACCTGTCCACAACCTCAAACAGTCACACTCCAAACTCCACTATGGCCAAGACCAAAGAGCTGTCAAAGGACACCAGAAACTAAATTGTAGACCTGCACCAGGCTGGGAAGAGTGAATCTGCAATAGGTAAGCAGCTTGGATTGAAGAAATCAACTGTGGGAGCAATTATTAGGAAATGGTAGTCTGGTAGCCCCTCGATCTGGGGCTCCACGCAAGATCTCACCCGTGGGGTCAAAATGATCACAAGAATGGTGAGCAAAAATCCCAGAACCACACGGGGGGACCTAGTGAATGACCTGCAGAGAGCTGGGACCAAAGTAACAAAGCCTACCATCAGTAACACACTATGCCCCCAGGGACTCAAATCCTGCAGTGCCAGACATGTCCCCCTGCTTAAGCCAGTACATGTCCAGGCCCGTCTGAAGTTTGCTAGAGAGCATTTGGATGATCCCGAAGAAGATTGGGAGAATGTCATATGGTCAGATGAAACCAAAATATAACTTTTTGGTAAAAACTCAACTCGTTGTGTTGAGTACAAAGAATGCTGAGTTGCATCCAAAGAACACCATACCTACTGTGAAGCATGGGGGTGGAAACATCATGCTTTGGGCTGTTTTTCTGCAAAGGGACCAGGACGACTGATCCGTGTAAAGGAAAGAATGAATGGGCCATGTATTGTGAGATTTTGAGTGAAAACCTCCTTCCATCAGCAAGGGCATTGAAGATGAAACGTGGCTGGGTCTTTCAGCATGACAATGATCCCAAACACACCGCCCGGGCAATGAAGGAGTGGCTTCGTAAGAAGCATTTCAAGGTCCTGGAGTGGCCTAGCCAGTCTCCAGATCTCAACCCCATAGAAAATCTTTGGAGGAATCTTTGGAGTTGAAAGTCCATGTTGCCCAGCAACAGCCCCAAAACATCACTGCTCTAGAGGAGATCTGCATGGAGGAATGGGCCAAAATACCAGCAACAGTGTGTGAAAACCTTGTGAAGACTTACAGAAAACGTTTGACCTCTGTCATTGCCAACAAAGGGTTATAACAAAGTATTGAGATAAACTTTTGTTATTGACCAAATACTTATTTTCCACCATAATTTGCAAATAAATTCATGGATTTTTTTTTCTCATTTTGTCTGTCATAGTTGAAGTGTACCTATGATGAAAATTACAGGCCTCTCTCATCTTTTTAAGTGGGAGAACTTGCACAATTGGTGGCTGGCTAAATACTTTTTTGCCCCACTGGGCCAATTGTGTGCCATCCTCCTCCCCCTGTAGCCATGCTTCCCTTGAACAACTTTCAAAGAAACATGTTTGGCCAGTCATATACAGTATGATAGTGGATTCATTAGAACCCAATGATACAATAATGGGGGAAAACAGTTTAACTTTGTAAGGAGAGAGGGGAGATTTGTCTCCAAACTCAGATAATGCCCTTATGCCCGTATGAGAAGTCGATATTCCCATGCCTTATTCCGGACCTCAGCATTAGGTCTTGACATAAACTGAACAGAAAAGGGAAATTACTGTGCTTGATGCCTCCTTGTTCAAGTTCAGGTTTTATTAGTCATATTTATGGGATTCGCACGGCATACATCATCGTCCAACAAAATGCTTACTTGCAGGTCCCTTCTCGACAATGCAACAAGAAAATGAAAAAATAAAAGATAAGAATATAAAAATGAAGTAAATGGCTCAGTAGAATAGAATAAACAATTTAGCATAAGTAGAGTACAGGAAGGCATAATTTAGAGTCCAATATTTACACTTGTTTTGGAGAAGTGGAGATAGGGGGTAAGTGTATAAATTGAGCAGTATAATACTAGTCTGGTAGCAGTAGTTGTGATGTGTGCTAAGGAACGGAGAATCAGAGCAGGTGGTCAGTCCAGTTCAAGTGTTCAGCAGTCTGATGGCTTGTAGATAGAAACAGTCTCAGAGGGCCTCCCAAGGCGCAGTGGTCTAAGGTACTGTGTCGCAGTGCTGGAGGTGTTAATCCAGACCCGGGTTCATTCCCAGGCTGTACCACAACCAGCCTTGGCCGGGAGTCCAATAGGATGGCACACAATTGGCCCAGGAGGGTTTGGCCAGGGGGGCTTTCAAATGAAATTCACATGTGCCGAATACAACAGGTGTAGGTAGACCTTAAAGTGACATGCATACTTGCAAGCCCTTAACCAACAATGCTTTAAGAAGTTCATATACAGTTGAAGTCGGAAGTTTACATGCACCTTAGTAAAAAAATATTTAAACTCAGTTTTTCACAATTCCTGACATTTAATACTAGTAAAAAGTCCATGTCTTAGGTTAGTTAGGATCACCACTTTATTTTAAGAATGTGAAATGTCAGAATAATAGTAGAGAGAATTATTTATTTTATTTCTTTCATCACCTTCCCAGTGGGTCAGAATTTGACATACACTCAATTAGTATTTGGTAGCATTGTATTTAAATTGTTTAACTTGGGTCAAACGTTTCGGGAAGCCTTCCAATATCTTCCCACAATAAATTGGGTGAATTTTTGTCCATTCCTCCTGACAGAGCTGGTATAACTGAGTCAAGTTTGTCGGCCTCTTTGCTCACACACACTTTTTTAGTTCTGCCCACAAATGTTCTATGGGATTGAGGTCAGGGCTTTGTGATGGCCACTCCAATACCTTGACTTTGTTGTCCTTAAGCCATTTTGCCACAACTTTAGAAGTATGCTTGGGGTCATTGTCCAATTGGAAGACCAATTTGCGACCAAGCTTTAACTTTAACCTGACTGATGTCTTGAGATGTTGCTTCAATATATCCACATAATTGTCGTTCCTCATGATGCCATTTATTTTGTGAAGCGCACCAGTCCCTCCTGCAGCAAAGCACCTACACAACATGATGTTGCCACCCCCGTGCCTCACGGTTGGGATGGTGTTCTTCGGCTTGCAAGCCTCCCCCTTTTTCCTCCAAACATAACGATGATCATTATGGCCAAACAGTTCTATTTTGTTTCATCATGCCAGAGGACATTTCTCCAAAAAGTACAATATTTTGCAGTTGCAAACCATAGTCTGGTTTTTTTATGGCGGTTTTGGAGCAGTAGCTTCTACCTTGCTGAGCAGCCTTGCAGGTTATGTTGATATAGGATTCGTTTTACTGTGGATATAGATACTTTTGTACCCGTTTCCTCCTGCATCTTCACAAGGTCCTTTGCTGTTGTTCTGGGATTAATTTGCACATTTTGCACCAAAGTACGTTAATCTCTAGGAGACAGAACGCGTCTCCTTCCTGAGTGGTATGATGGTTGCATGGTCCCATGGTGTTTTTTCTTGCGTATTATTGTTTGTACAGATGAACATGGTACCTTCAGGCATTTGGAAATTGCTCCCAAGGATGAACCAGACTTGTGAAGGTCCACAATTTTTTCTGAGGTCTTGACTGATTTCTTTTGATTTTCCCATGATGTCAAGAAAATAGGCACTGAGTTTGAAGGTAAGCCTTGAAATACATCCACAGATACACCTCCAATTGACTCAAATGATGTCAATTAGCCTATCAGAAGCTTCTAAAGCCATGACATCATTTTCTGCAATTTTCCAAGCTGTGTAAAGGCACAGTCAACTTAGTGTATGTAAACTTCTGACCCACTGAAATTGTGACACAGTGAATTATAAGTGAAATAATCTGTTGTCTGTTGTTGGAAAAATTATGTCATGCACAAAGTATATGTTCTAATAGACTTGCCAAAACTATAGTTTGTCATTAAAAATGAGTTTTAATGACTCCAACCTAAGTGTATGTAAACTTCCGACTTCAACTGTATATACAGGGTGTACCCGTACAGAGTCAATGTGCGGGGGCACTGGTTAGTCAAGGTAATTGAGGTAATATGTACACAGGTAGAGTGACTTTGCATAGATTATAAACAGCGAGTAGCAGCAGTGTAAAAGATGGTTCTGGGTAGCCCTTAGATTTGCTGTTCAGTAGTCTTATGTCTTGGCGGTAGACATAAGATGCCTTTTGGACCTCGACTTTCCGTGCAGTAGCAGAGAGAACAGTCTATGACTAGGGTGGCTGGAGTCTTTGACAATTTTTAGGGCCTTCCACTGACACCCCCCGCCTGATATAGAGGTCCTGGATGGCAGGAAGCTTGGTCCCAGTGATGTACTGGGCTGTACGCACTAGCCTCTGTAGTGCCTTGCGGTCAGAGGCAGAGCTGTTGCCATACCAGGCAGTGATGCAACTAGTCAGGTTGCTCTCGATGGTGCAGCTGTAAAACCTTTTGAGAATGGAAAACCCATGCCAAATCTTTTCGGTCTCTTGAGGGGGAATAGGCTTTGTCGTGTCCTCTTCACGACTGTCTTAGTGTGTTTGGACCATGATAGTTTGTTGGTGATGTTGACACCAACAAACTTGAAGCTCTCAACTTGTTCCACTACAGTCAAGCTTTACTTGGCTCATCGCACCCTAGCGACTCCTTATTGCGGGCCGGGTCCTACAGGATGACTCCGGTCGCCAGTTGAAAGGTGTTTCCTCCGACACATTGGTGCGGCTGGCTTCCGAGTTAAGCTGGTGGGTGTTATGGAGCGCAGTTAGGCGGGTCATGTTTCGGAAGACACATGACCCAACCTTCGCCCCTCCGAGCCCATTGGAGAGTTGCAGCAATGATACAAGATTGAAATTGGGGAGAGAAAGTGGGTGGGTAAAATAAAATAATAATACAAACATTTTAACTGTCTCCGAACCTGTTGGTATCAAACCCCATGCACCGATACCATCTGCCTGACGGTAAGAGAGTGAACAGCTCATGGCTGGGCTGTGTGGGGTCCTTGATGATGCTGCAGGCTTTCCTCTGGCACTGTTTCGAGTAGCTGTCCTGGATAGGTGGGAGCACTGTCCCAGTGATGCACTGGGCTGTCTTCATCACTCGCTGGAGGGCCTTGCGGTCGCAAACTAAGCAATTCCCTACCCCACAAAAAAAATGGTTTATATGAGCTTTTTTCCCCCTTAAGTTGTGAGGTTGTTGTATCCCCAAATCATCATGTGATTCCCCTGTCTTGGTTGAATAGGTTGTTGCTGTAAACAACTTTACGGCACCTCTCACTGTTCCTCCCCATGTTAAAGGTATGGCACCCCACACTGTTCCTCCCGGTGCTAAAGGTACGGCACCCCTCACTGTTCCTCCCCATGCCAAAGGTATGGCACCCCTCTCTGTTGCTCCCCATGCTAAAGGTATGGCACCCCTCACTGTTGCTCCCCATGCTAAAGGTATTGCACCCCCTCACTGTTGCTCCCCACGCTAAAGGTATGGCACTGCTCACTGTTGCTCCCCAAGCTAAAGGTATGGCACCGCTCACTGTTCCTCCCCATGCTAAAGGTATGGCACCCCTTACTGTTCTTCCCCATGTTAAAGGTCTGGCACCCCTCTCTGTTCCTCCCTATGCTAAAAGTATTGCACCCCTCACTGTTCCTCCCTATGCTAAAGGTATTGCACCCCTCACTGTTCCTCCCCATGTTAAAGGTATGACACCCCTCACTGTTCCTCCCCATGTTAAAGGTATGGCACCCCACACTGTTCCTCCCCATGTTAAAGGTATGACACCCCTCACTGTTCCTCCCTATGCTAAAGGTATGGCACCCCTCTCTGTTCCTCCCCATGTTAATGGTATGACACCCCTCACTGTTCCTCCCTATGCTAAAGGTATTGCACCCCTCACTGTTCCTCCCCATGTTAAAGGTATGGCACCCCACACTGTTCCTCCCTATGCTAAAGGTACGGCACCCCTCACTGTTCCTCCCTATGCTAAAGGTATGGCACCCCACACTGTTCCTCCCTATGCTAAAGGTATGGCACCCCACACTGTTCCTCCCTATGCTAAAGGTATGGCACCCCACACTGTTCCTCCCTATGCTAAAGGTATGGCACCCCACACTGTTCCTCCCTATGCTAAAGGTACGGCACCCCTCACTGTTCCTCCCTATACTAAAGGTATGGCACCCCTCTCTGTTCTTCCCTATGCTATAGGTATTGCACCCCTCAACGTTCCTCCCTATGCTAAAGGTATGGCACCCCACACTGTTCCTCCCTATGCTAAAGGTACGGCACCCCTCTCTGTTCTTCCCTATGCTATAGGTATTGCACCCCTCAACGTTCCTCCCTATGCTAAAGGTATGGCACCCCTCACTGTTCCTCCCTATGCTAAAGAATTCAAATGTGCTCCAATATTGTAGCTGTTTTTGGATTTGTTCATTACCATGTTTAGTGGCTAACCCCCGATAGGCGATATACACCAATCACAGGAAAAGACTGATAATTGCGTTGGGGTATGAACAAGGAGGAAGACAAATGCCGGGGATGGAGAGGAAAAACACAGCCGAAGCACAAGAGGTGAGGCGCTCGCTGTTTTATCTTCGAACATTGACTCCCTGTGCTCTGTGATAAATGGGAGGTCTTAAAGGTCCCTGTCGCGATACGGGGCTAGCACACAGAGGCCGCTCTCTTCAGCACTGCTTCTCATCACAGAGGGCTGGCCCGGGGTCAGCCTCAACTTCTAATTGCTGATTAATATTGTATGAGGGTCTGTAGGAGTGCTCGCTGTCCCTCACCTGAATGCCTGGCTGGTGGCTGGTGATGCTAGGGAGATAATAGAAATAAGAGCTAGCTGACTGCCGTGTGGAGTGGCGCAGGCACTAGTGTTGCATCCCAGATGGCACCCTATTCCTTATTCTATATAGTGTGTTACTTTGGACCATGGTCAAAAGTAGCGCACTCAATATTGAATACGATTCCATTTCAGACATAACCCAGGGAATGTTCAGGGGTTCAGATCTCCAGACAATAGTCCGCACTTGCTGGTTAGGTCAGTCTATGATGGCTCCATCTCCCTCTCCTGCCATCCACAACACCACCGTCTGGCTTCAAACATGTCTTCAGTCATGAGTCCTGAGGGACTTCTCTCTGTGGTGACTAACATAGTAATCTAACAATACAACATTATGATGGTTCATCATTTTTTCATTTAATTTCTCGTTTCTGTCCTCAAATGACCAAATATAGCAATACAACTTGATTTGCTGGCAATTTAGATATTCTTTAGCACTATAACTAGATATTCTTTAGCACTACAACTAGATATTCTTTAGCACTACAACTAGATATTCTTTAGCACTACAACTAGATATTCTTTAGCACTACAACTAGATATTCTTTAGCACTACAACTAGATATTCTTTAGCACTATAACTAGATATTCTTTAGCACTACAACTAGATATTCTTTAGCACTACAACTAGATATTCTTTAGCACTACAACTAGATATTCTTTAGCACTACAACTAGATATTCATTAGCACTATAATGCTTTTTGTGTGTATGTATGTATGTATGTATGTAGGCTTTGTATGATATGTTTTCATGTACAGTGGGTCAGAAGTTTACATACAGTCAATTAGTATTTGGTAGCATTGTCTTTAAATTGCTTAACTTGGGTCAAACGTTTCAGATATTTTTCCACAAGCTTCCCACAATAATTTGGGTGAATTTTGACACATTCCTCCAGACAGAGTGGGTGTAACTGAGTCAGGTTTGTAGGCCTCCTTGCTCACACACACTTTTTCAGTTCTGCCCACACATTTTCTATAGAATTGAGGTCAAAGCTTTGTGATGGCCAAGCTTAAACTTTCTGACTGATGTCTTGAGATGTTGCTACAATATATCCACATAATTGTCCTACCTCATGATGGCATTTATTTTGTGACGTGCACCAGTCCTCCTGCAGCAAAGCACCCCCACAACATGATGCTGCCATCCCCGTGATTCACGGTTGGAATGGTGTTCTTCAGCTTGCAAGCCTCACCCTTTTTCCTCCAAACATAACAATGGTCATTATTGCAAAACAGTTCTATTTTTGTTTCATCAGACCAGATGACATTTCTCCAAAAAGTACAATCTTTGTCCCCATGTGCAGTTGCAAACCATAGTCTGGCTTTTTATGGCGGTTTTGGAGCAGTGGCTTCTACCTTGCTGAGCGGCCTTGCAGGTTATGTCAATATAGGTCTCGTTTTACTGTGGATATAGATACTTTTGTACCTGTTTCCTCCAGCATCTTCACAAGGTCCTTTGCTGTGTTCAGGGATTGATCTTGGGATCTAGGGTAGCCTAGTGGTTAGAGCGTTGGACTAGTAACCGGAAGGTTGTGAGTTCAAACCCCCGAGCTGACAAGGTACAAATCTGTCGTTCTGCCCCTGAACAGGCACTGTTCCCAGGCCGTCATTGAAAATAAAAATAAGAATTTGTTCTTAACTGACTTGCCTGGCTTAAATAAAGGTAAAATAAAAAAAATTTAAAAAAATCTGCACTTTTCGCACCAAGGTATGTTAATCTCTAGGAAACAGAAAGCATCTCCTTCTTGAGCTGTATGACGGCTACGTGGTCCCATGACGTTTTATACTTGCGTACTATTGTTTGTACAGATGAACGTCATACCTTCAGATGTTTGGAAATTGCTCCCAAGGATGAACCATACTTGTGGAGGTCTACAATTTTTTTCTGAGGTCTTGACTGATTTCTTTTGATTTTCCCATGATGTCAAGGAAAGAGTCACTGAGTTTGAAGGTAGGCCTTGAAATACATCCACAGGTGCACCTCCAATTGACTCAAATTATGTCAATTAGCCCATCAGAAGATTCTAAAGCCTTGATATAATTTTCTGCAATTTTTCAAGCTGTTTAAATGCACAGTCAACTTAGTGTATGTAAACGTCTGACCCACTGGAATTGTGAGTTATAAGTGAAATAATATGTTGTCTGTAAATAATTGTATACAAGTGTATGTAAACTTCCGACTTCAACTATATGTAGTTCGTGCTTGAACTATTCTTGTCTATTAATGTTCTGTACTATGTCATGTTTCATATTTTGTGTGGACCCCAGGAAGAGTAGGAGCTGCCATCGCAACAGCTAATGGGGATCCTAATAAAATACAAAAATACCACTATCATCCATCTGAGGCTAAATCCATTAGAACACAATCAAACATCCCGGTAAGGGTTGAGATGTCCAGACAGTTTCCCTGGAACCAGGATACTTGTAGGTGCTAACAGATTCTCCTCAGCCTCCAGACAGAAATAAAAGCCTTTTCCATTTAAGGTGAAAAAGCTTGAAATGGTTCTGGTCGGACGGCTGTGACAGACCTTTTAGTGGATGTTTATAAAATGTGTCAAATCTTGACAGACTAGCAGGTGGAACATTCTGCTGAATTAGACTGAGTACCCAGAGGGAAGACAGCTAATATAAATGAAGCAGCGACTCGGAAGGACGAGCCACTGAAAGAGGAAGTAAAAGTGAGGCTGGTTGTCCCAGAATGAAGCTCTGTTCCTTGGCTAGAGCTCAGGAAACTCTGCTGGCAAGTTTTTAATAGCCATTATTAACTGTGTGAAAGGTGGTATTCTGCTGGGTGTCTCAATAGATGACTTTAGAAGCAGGGGAGGATGCTTGAAGTCCTATCACTTGTTGTCTGCAGCATTCTTGCCAACTGAAGGACATTGTCCCTGTTTTGATTTCCAATTCATTACTAGCTTGGTGTTGTGATGTTTTCAGAAGCAAAGAAAAACTCTGAAACTCTTACTGAAACTCTAAGACCTACAGTAACATTGTTCGTGACATATTGTACATGTCGGCATACTGTACAGTAACAGTGACGTGATAGAAAGTGGTTCTGCCACATGAACCAATTAAAATGCTGTAATGACAGGTTCACAGAGCCTTGAGACTTAGAGGTGTCAAGTTGGTCTTAAAACCGACTGCATATGGTGAAATACTTTGCTGAAGCAAGTATATTCTGTTTTATGAGGCCTACAGACAGAATGCTGTGTCAAACCAACTTTGATTTGCATTCAGTACATCAGCAATGCAATCCCCCATCATGAAATGCCCATTGGAGAGACTTACAGAAAATCTATAAAACAGCTTGAGGCACCACCATACCAATTTAACAGCCAATGAGGAGCACCACCATACCAATCTAACAGCCAATGAGGATGCAAAAATCTATAAAACAGCTTGCAACATCACTATACCAATCTAACAACCAATGAGGATGCAGAAATATATAAAACAACTTCCAACACCACCATATCAATCAAACAGCCAATGAGGAGCACCATCATAACAATCTAACAGCCAATGATGATGCATAAATCTATAAAACAGCTTGCAGCACAACCATACTAATCTAACAGCCAATGAAGAGCACAACCATACCAATCTAACAGCCAATGAGGATGCATAAATCTTCCAACCATACCTTAATAGATACCAAATGGAAGGCAGATGCATCAATGCGCGAGAGACATGTATGTGTCACTCATAAATAATTGAAATAATAAAAGCTCTCATGGGGCAGAACCAGCGAAAGGACACGGAGCCACGTTGGCGTCCGCCCTTCCTCTCTGTGGGTTAGTAGAGTGAGTAAATCAGTCAATTTTGCAATGAGCACTGGGCTGGAGCTGGGAGAACAAGGCTTGATTAATGCTGCAGTATAGAGGAACTGCAGAGGGGAAGACATGCTGTAAAATGCAGTGAAACATGACCTTTGTTTAGAGAAAGTGCTTGGGTTGGAATTTTACTATTGTGCATTGTGATGGAAAAGGCGGTCGGGTCTTTGGACACTCAGGATAAAATTTCTCTCTCTCTCTCCCTATCCCTTTACCTGCCCCAGTTCCTCCCTGACTCTTCATCCCAGTGTGCTGCTCTCTCTCTCTCAAGTCAGTTAAGTTAACCCTCCTGTTGTGTTCGTTTCATGTTAATTAATTCTGTGTTCAAGGTCCAAAATGACCACCCCATTATAGCTGATTATAAATCCATAATAATACATATATTATCACCTAATGTTGTGTTAGATCTTTTCATCAACTTAAGTTCTTGTGAACATTGCAAGTTTTGAACTTTGATTTGCTATTTATGGTCTGTAGGACTCATTGACCAGAGCTCATACAACTCGATTTTGAGTTTAAAAAAAAGCATAATGTATGGATCATTTTGACTATATCAAATACTCAGATGAAACATAGTGCTATTTATCACAGACTACTTTGTGTCAAAGTTTAACAAGGACTCTCTCCTCCTCACCAGTGTCATGATCAAAGATATGATCAAGAGCCTCACGTACAGTATATCATTTGGTCATTGTGTTGCCACATAATGAATTGTGAGCAAGGCCTCAAAAAAGCTTTATATACCAGAGCTGTGAGAAAAGTTAAAAAAATGTAATGAAAAAATCTAAATGTATTTTGTGTGTTCAGATGCCCTGTGTGGACAAAGTCACGGAACCTTATGACAATCAGATTAAATTAACTCTAATTTTTCAGAGAGAAAACGTGTAAATTGGACAATTCGACCACAACGCAGCAGGAGAGTTAATAATAAGAGAGGTTAGTTCTTCACCTTGTGGGTAGCCTACTCTACCTTTCCTGCTTTTTAGTTCATGGAAATACACCCCGACTGCACTCAAGGATACTATCTTTGTGAACTTCTGATAAAATCTTAATGGTAAAGTTTTGAAAGTAAACGGTGAAGCGCTGAGAAACTTCACTGAGTAAATAAAAGGGGGAGAAGGCCAGTGATCACCAGCCAAGTTTAGGGAGGCAAAGGAGAGAGAGAAAAAAACTGACAGCCTCAGTCATACCAATAAAGGGGAAATTCTGAGACAAACAGACGTCTCTGCCTTCCAACTGTTGTTCCTTAACCTGAAAGTACGAAAGTACACACACATGGGTCTCTAGAGTCCAGAGAAAAGCTGAGGGAGAATCCTAATCCTGTATTTCCATAGTAATGGCAGAGAATAAACCTTGGACTTCTGTTGTGTACCATATCATCTCTGTCCTCTGAAGATGTTAGAGCTGTTTAAAGGAACAAAACAATAGTGTTCAAATGTTCAGCAAATATTGAAACATGAGAAAAGAAAAGGACACTAGGAGCTGAATTAGGGAATTGGAACATTTTGCTGTGGCGTCTGTTTGTGTGAAGTTTGGTGAGTGGTGCAGCTCTGTCACTGGCAGGTTGGCAGGCCGGTGCTTCGTTTGCAGAAAACTCACCTTGTGAGTCTTGTGTCTTCTTCAACCACTTTGACAAAATGGCACACGGTACAGTGAAGTGCAACGTGCCATCATTTCTCTCTTAGTTGCTGAGGTATGGACTGAACTGTCAGACAGGGAGTGCTCCAACGTACTCCCTCCTCTAAATATCCCCCTCCGATATGCTCCATCACTGGGCAGTGGTGGGGTTGAGAGCTACTGTGGTGGTACCATAAAGACATTAATCTGGAAGGGTCCAAAAACATTATTGCTTATCAGATCCATTTCACTCTCTGGATCCTACATATCCAATGAATAGCATGTGGCTCTCTCTCTAAAAATGTCCCAGTCAAATTCATATTTAATGACTATATTCATTTACATTTGCATATTCATTATGTGTGAGGTCATCATAGCAGAATAGTCTGAAAGTCGATGCACCCGAACTAGCAAATAACTTATAGAAAAGCACTTCAAGGCTTGTTCTGATGAATTTCTAAATATTTCATTTCTATTCAAATGTACTCTGAATAAATGTAAGTTTCTCTCAACAATGAAACTAATGATCAGCACTATTCCTGTAGTGTTTGTGGGGGTTGCACTATGCATTCACACACTACAGACTTTTTCACTCTTACAAAGGCACAAAAGACGTTCTCAAATGTTTGCACCCCTTGAAAGTTCAGCCACATGCCTAAAGCCTATAGATTCCGTCTCCAACCACATTCATTTTTACTTTACTGTTTTGTTCTGGTGCTGTTTGACTTTGTCTTCTGAATCACAACAGTGCTAAAGCACTAGAGGGAAGAGGGGTTGAACATATGCTGCAGATGAAAAGAGCCACAGACAAAATCCCTGAAAAACAAGAGGAAAATTAATGCCATTCTCTAAAGTTCCCTGCCATGCATCATCAGTGGAGGCTGTACCCCAAAAAGCAAGGTTTGATGTAAACACCTCCTAATGATCTCCATTGTGAGAGACGGTGAACATTATTGCATCTCTGAATAGATCCCGTTTTAATTAAGGCAGACAGCATGCTGAGATGACAGCAGCTGCCTGGAGCCATTTTTTTGTGTTGATAGGAGGACTACACCAGCCTAACACAGCCATTACGCCCAGACCTGGCAGGGTACACCACCCTGTGCCAGGCACTCATTGTGCCCCCTTTTGTGCATTCTCCCTGAGGGGAAAAGGTGTGTCCTGCCTCCTGCCCTGCCCGGGTTGTGTGTGGCACTGCGGATTCCACTGCAGCAGATGTGCCCGTGCTGCACAATGGGACACATGCTTTCAGTGACAGGGTTTTATTAAACACGGCTAAAACCGGGTCCCTCCAGGAGCAATGTGTTTGATTGAGTTGGAAAGGCATCACTAATTGTCCAGCGATTTATGGGGAAACAGGTTACACTGATAGTCCCCAGTGAGCTTGTTATGGCAGCCAACCAATGACAGTGCTTCTTATTTTGCGATGGAGCTGCTGCTGAAGTGCAGTGACCATGTGTGTGTTTTTTGTCTTCATTACATGCTTTTTATTACATAGCTGTTGGCCTAATAAAGCCGGGCTACTCCACAGAAATGTATGTTATTATTTTTTCAGCGTTTGTCAGTTTCTGCTGTGGAGAGATTTTGTAAAGAATATGTCATATCAAACGCATTGAGTGTGTGGGTTTCAGGTTTGTATTGAAGCTTTTTTTATTATCTCGATATCAAACTTCTAAGGCCCCACTGCGTAGAACTCAAGGATTCAAAAGAACAAAAAAACAGCACAAAGCAAAGAGCTTTCCTTAAAAAATTCTTAGGGATCAAATCCCTTTAGCGGGATCGATTTGACAACATCCGGTGAAATGGCAGAGCGCCAAATTTTATTTAAATTACTATAAATAGTAACTTTCATGAAATCACACATGCAATACACCAAATTAAAGCTACACTTGTTTATCCAACCAACGTGTCAGATTTCAAAAAGGCTTTACGGCGAAAGCAAAGCATGCTATTATCTGAGGATAGCACCCCATCAAACAAACACCGACAATCATAATTCAACCCGCCAGGCGCCAGAAACTCAGAAATAACAATATTATTCATGCCTTACCTTTGACAAGCTTCTTCTGTTGGCACTCCAATATGTCCCTTAAACATCACAAATGGTCCTTTTGTTTGATTAATTCCGTCGTTATATATCCAAAATGTAAATTTATTTGGCGCGTTTGATCCAGAAAAACACCGGTTCCAACTCCTGCAACATGACTACAAAATATCTAATAAGATACCTGTAATCTTTGTCCAAACATTTCAAACAACTTTCCTAATACAACTTTAGGTATTTTTAAACGTAAATAATCAATCAAATTTAAGACGGGGTATACTGAGTTCAATACCGGGCAAAAACAAAGTGGAGCGTGCTTTCAGGTCACGCGCCTCTAACAAACACTACACTACACTCGATCCTCGTTCTGAACTGCCCTACTTCTTCATTACACAAAGGAAAAACATCAAACAATTTCTAAAGACTGTTGACATCCAGTGGAAGCGATAGGAACTGCAAGCAAGTGCCTTAGAAATCCAGATCCCCATAGAAAAACCATTGAAAAGAGAGTGACAGCAAAAAAATAAAAATCCTGGTTGGTTTGTCCTCGGGGTGTCACCTGCCAAATAAGTTCTGTTATACTCACAGACATCATTCAAACAGTTTTTAACTTCAAAGTGTTTTCTATCCACATCTACTAATACTATGCATATCCTAGCTTCTGGGCCTGAGTAGCAGGCAGTTTACTTTGGGCATGCTTTTCATCTGGACGTGAAAATACCGTCCCTAGTTAAGAAGTTTTAACTCATAATCTCAGGAAAGACGAACTTGGAAAGGTAGCGTTGTAGAATCATATTATTGAACTATTCCTGCTTTTTTTGGTTTGTTCATTATCAGGCTAGTGTTTTAAATACGTTAGGAAATGTATTCTCCACTAGGCAAGGCTTTGCTGGCTCATTAGCTTGTAGATGTATTCTGTCCTGGTAGCAAGGTAAACCATGTGTTGCCTCAGATGAATCCATCAAAGGGGAAGAGAGGTGACAGAGGCGTTGTCAGAAATGTCAGAATTCAGATGTATTTCACTCCTGTTCCTCTATTGTGGAATTAACATGCAGTTACCTAAAATGAATTATCAATACCTGAGTTGACACACTATTGTGTATTCTTGTCTCCGTTCTCAAGTCTATTATGCCTTCTAAACTAAACCTTTTTCAAGACCCTGTCTTTCAAAGATAATTCGTAAAAATCCAAATAACTTCACAGATCTTCATTGTAAAGGGTGCACTTGTAGAACAGTCGTTAAGACACAAACATCTTACAGACGGTAGGCTGTAAGCTGTTTAAGGTCACAGTTATGAAAACTTAGGACACTAGAGGTCTTTCTACTAACTGAAAAACACCAAAAGAAAGATGCCCAAGGTTCATGTTCATCTGCGTGAACGTGCCTTAGGCATGCTGCAAGGAGGCATGAGGACTGCAGATGTGGCCAGGGCAATACATTGCAATGTCCGTACTGTGAGACGCCTGAGACAGCGCTACAGGGAGACAGGATGGACAGCTGATTGTCCTCGCAATGGCAGACCACGTGTAACAACACCTGCACAGGATCGGTACATTCGAACAGCACACCTGCGGGACAGGTACAGGATGGCAACAACAACTGCCCGAGTTACACCAGGAACGCACAATCCCTCCATCAGTGCTCAGACTGTCCACAATAGGCTGAGAGAGGATGGACTAAGGGCTTGTAGGCCTGTTGTAAGGCAGTTCCTCACCAGACATCACTGGCAACAATGTCGCCTATGGGCACAAACCCGTCGCTGGACCAAACAAGACTGGCAAAAAGTGCTCTTCACTGACTAGTCGCGGTTTTTTCTCACCAGGGGTGATGGTCGGATTCGCATTTATCGTCGAAGGAATGAGCGTTACACCGAGGCTGTATTCTGAAGCGGAATCGATTTGGAGGTGGAGGGTCCGTCATGGTCTGGGGCGGTGTGTCACAGCATCAATGGACTGCGGTCATTGCAGGCAATCTCAACGCCGTGCATTACAGGGAAGACATCCTCCTCCCTCATGTGGTACCCTTTCCTGCAGGTTCATCCTGACATAACCCTCCAGCATGAAGTCATGTAAGAGCCTGATGATCCAAACGCAGGGTCATCACTAGCTTCCATAGCCACAAAGTCTTAAACCAAACCCTATGTCTAACCTTAAATTAAGACCAAAAAGCAATTTTGACTTTGTGGCTGTCATATGGTTAACCTGTCAAATGGCTAATTTAACTGAACAATGGTATCAGTTAATAATTAACAATATAGCAAATGAAAGATAAACATCTTGTTCATTTACCCATCATGTCCGATTTTTTTAATATTTTACTGCAAAAACACAGCATATATTTATGTTAGACCACCACCAAATAAAATAAAAAACACAGCCATTTTCCCAGCCAAAGATAGTCACAAAAGCAGGATTAGAGATAAAATGAATCACTAACCTTTTGAAAATCTTCATCAAATGACACTCCTATGACATGTTACACAATACATTTATGTTTTGTTCGATAATATGCATATTTATATCCACAAATCTCGGTTTACATTGACGCCAGAAATGCCTCCAAAATATCCGGAGGAATTATAGAAAGCTACGCCAGATAACAGAAATACTCATCATAAACTGACTAAAGATACATGTTCTACATATAGTTAAAGATACACTGGTTCTTAATGCAACCGCTGTGTCAGATTTTTTTTAAACGTTACGAAAAAAGCCTACCGTGCAATAATCTGAGACAGCGCTCAGACGTAAATATATTTCTCCGCCATGTTGGAGTCAACAGAAATACGAAATTACATCATAAATATTGCCTTACCTTTGATGATCTTTCATCAGAATGCAGTGCAAGGAGTCCTAGTTCCACAATAAATCGTTGTTTTGTTCCATAATGTCCAATACTAGTGTCCAATTAGCTGCATTTGCTAGCACTTTCAGCTCACGTGCCCAAAAACTGACGCTGGTCCAGGAGAACTCAGACGAAAACTTCAAAAAGATATATTCCAGGTCGAATAAACTGGCCAAACTTAGTAGAGAATCAACCTTCAGGATGTTATTTTCATATACATCCAATAACGTTCCAACCGGAGCATACGTTTTCATCTGCAGCCAAATGGAACGATGGTGACATCCACAGACAAATGCGCCACAGGGAAATTGCATTCTGCCAAGATAGTGACTATTTCCCCTCCCATTCGGTCAAAGTTCACACCAGAAGCTACATTCCACGTACTACTGAATGAGGACATCTAGTGGAAGGCGTAGGAAGTGCTAGCAGATCCATATCTTATTTGGAAGTGAATAGATGACTTTAAATTAGACACGCATTCAGAATTTCACTTCCTGTTTGGAAGATTGCCTGCCCTATGAGTTCTGTTATACTCACAGACATAATTCAAACAGTTTTAGAAACTTCAGAGTGTTTTCTATCCAATAGTAATATGCATATATTAGCAATCTAGGACAGAGTAGGATGCAGTTCACTATGGGCAAGCAATTAATCCAAAGTGAAAATACTGCCCCCTATCCCCAACCAGTTTTAAGAGAGTCTGGGAGTTTCCGGTGCACAGCAGAGGGGTTAATGACACGATCAATCTCAAAGGGACCAATGAATCAGGGGGAAAGTTTCCTGGAAGCCACTTTCAAGGGCAAGTCCTTCAACGAGAGCCATACCCTTTGGCCTAGAGTGTAGACTGGAGCTGAGGCACGATGACGGTTATCTTGGGTTTGGGTCCTGGTGGAGGCACGGTGAAGGGCAGCCCGGGCCCTCCTCCAGGTGCGATGACAACAGCGCATGTGGACATGGACTGAGGGCACTGCTACCGTAACCTCTTGGGCAGGGAACAAGGGGTGTTGATAGCCCAAAGCACACTCAAAGGGTAACATACCTGACGAGGCATTGATGAGGATGTTGTGGGCATATTCCACCCAGAGTAGCTGAGCACTCCAGGAGGAAGGGTTAGTCAAAGTAGACAGCGTAGGGTGGTCTGGGGAATCCAGGACAGAGTAGCAGGACTGACGAGATGTCGGACTGAAGACAGGGACCAGAGTCAAAGCGGGCAGAATTGTAGTGGAGAGGAAAACAGCATCAGGCAAGGGGAACCAGGCACAACAGGAACAAATGGCTAGAACCATGGACTGACTGGGCAGAGATTCCACACTGTCTGTGTGGAAGTGGCAGGACTGAGTATTTGTAGAGGTCTTGATTATGAAACAGGTTGCAGCTGGCGGGGATCTTCTCTGACTCCAGCACACCTGTCGCTTTGGATAAGTGGTCTGCTAAATTACTAAAATGTAAATTGTAGAGCTTTAATCAGACATTGGGAGCACCTGATCAAACAGCAGCTCTGTATTCAACCTTATGTTTTCTGTCCAGACAGTATTATTGCATTTAGTATAGTGTTTTCAGACCAGACAGCGACTCATGCATTTAGTATAGTACTAACAGATGGGCATAGCATAGTGTTTTCTGTGTGCTCCCTTCTAAACTGATAAGTCAGATGTTCAGATTCTCTTTTCTTCAGTTCCTGTCAATACTTGAGAAGTTGGGGCCGGCGACAATGTGGACAGTAGGACGTGCAGAGGCATAGTAAAGTGCTAGCTGCTCTAAAATCTGAGCTAGACAATTTCAGTATGAATCATGTATGACACTATCCCTGTTGCAGCCACCAAGATGTGGAAGCTTCTGTATTCAATGGAGCTGAACCTTTGAAATGATTTGCTGAGCAGCACAAAGCACACAGCACGATGGAGAGAAGAGAAGCCACATCACAGAGAAATTAAATGAAATGTAATGTAAGGCAATTTGTGCCAACATGTGTCAGCCCCTACCCCCCAATAAATCAAACACACCTTACATCTTAAATTAAATTAACATATAGTTGTATTTGTTGTATTTTTCAAAGAGCTCGACATATCTAAGGTGTGGAATACCAAAAAGTCCTGTGTTGAGTCACAGAACAAATCAATTGCAATGGGCCTTTGGGCAGAGATTCCAATTTAAAGTATACTTTTCTTTGTCTTAAGAGGTTTATATACTTTGGTAAATCTCACAAGACTATTTTCACCATGTTTTCATCTGGCAGCCATATTCCTTGTAAGGGTGGTAATCATGGTTTTTAATTAATAGATTTAACTATGTCAGTTCACTAAACATTGTTTTGCTTTGAATGTCATTCTTAAATTATGAATACATCTTAAACAAGTAAATAAGACATTTGACATGTTATACAATGTGCGTATATACACATAGGATGTATAAGCTGGAAGTAGAAGTCTAAGTATTGTTGTCCATTAGTTTACTTCAATTATGGGAGGGATGGTAGGATTAGGGGAAAATAATAAAGAAGGAATATATATAAAAATGTATATATACAGTACCAGTCAAAAGTTTGGACACCTACTCATTCAAGGGTTTTTCTTTATGTTTACATTTTTCTATATTGTAGAATAATTGTGAAGACATCGAGCTTCAATGCCATACAACTCTCCTTCCGTGGCCTACAACTGCTCTTAAACGCAAGTAAATGCATGCTATTCAACCGATCACTGACCGCACCTGCCCGCTCGTCCAGCATCACTACTCTGGAAGGCTCTGACTTAGAATTCGTGGACAACTACAAATACCTAGGTGTCTGGTTAGACTGTAATGGTTAGACTGTAAACTCTCCTTCCAGACTCACATTAAGCATCTCCAATCCAGAATCAAATCTAGAATTGGCTTCCTATATCGCAACAAATTATCCTTCACTCATGCTGCCAAACATACCCTCGTAAAACTGACCATCCTACCGATCCTCGACTTCGGTGATGTCATCTATAAAATAGCCTCCCACACTCTACTCAACAAACTGGATGCACTCTATCACAGTGCCATCAGTTTTGTCACCAAAGCCCCGTACACTACCCATCATTGCGACCTGTACGCTCTCATTGGTTGGCCCTCGCTTCATACTCGTCGTAAACCCACTGGCTACAGGTTATCTACAAGTCTCTGCTAGGTAAAGCCCCGCCTTATCTCAGCTCACTGGTCACCATAGCAGCACCCACTCGTAGCATGCGCTCCAGCAGGTACATCTCACTGGTCACCCTCAAAGCCAGTTCCTCCTTTGGTTGTCTTTCCTTCCAGTTCTCTGCTGCCAATGACTGGAACAAACTGCAAAAATCTCTGAAGCTGGAGACTCATATCTCCCTCACTAGCTTTAAGCACCAGCTGTCAGAGCAGCTCACAGATCACTGCACCTGCACATAGCCCATCTGTAAACAGCCCATCTATCTACCTACCTCATCCCCATACACTATTTATTTATTTATCTTGCTCCTTTGCACCCCAGTATCTCTACTTGCACATTCATCATCTGCACATCTACCATACCAGTGTTTAATTGCTATATTGTAATTGCTTCGCCACCATGGCCTATTTATTGCCTTAACTCCCTTATCTCAGATGACCTGGCCTCCAATTAAGATGGTGTTGTCACTCCCTGATCTGTTTCACCTTTGTGATTATCTCCACCCCCCTCCAGGTGTTGCCCATCTTCCCCATTATCCCCTGTGTATTTATACCTGTATTCTCTGTTTGTCTGTTGCCAGTTCGTCTTGTTTGTTCGTTGCCAGTTCGTCTTGTTTGTTCAAGTCAACCAGCGTTTTGCGTCTCAGCTCCTGCTTTTTCCAGTCTCTCTTTGTCTCGCTCTCCTGGTTTTGACCCTTTCATGACTCCGAGCCCGGCTGCCTGACCACTCTTCCTGACCTTTTGCCTGCCAGCCGACCTGTACCTTTGTCCCCCTCTGGATTACCAACCTCTGCCTTACTCTTACCCTGAGCTTGCCTGCCACCCGGTACCCATTCCCCACCTCTGGTTTACTGACCCCTGCCTGCCTTGACCTGTCTATTGTCTGCCCCTGTTGGAATATTAAACTATTGTTTAGTTGATGTGGTCTGCATCTGGGTTTTTTACCTTCATACCTGATAGGTGTGGGATAAGTTGGACCGCAGAGGGAAAAAGCAGGGAACTCCTTCAAGACTGTTGGAAAAGCATTCCAGGGGATGCTGGTTGAGAGAATGCCAAGAGTGTGCAAAGCTGTCATCAAGGCAAAGGGTGGCTACTTTGAAGAATCTAAAATAAAATTTTAATTTGTTTAATTAACCAAAGCTGGTTGAGAGAAAGCCAAGAGTGTGCAAAGCTGTCATCAAGGCAAAGGGTGGCTACTTTGAAGAATCTAAAATCGAATTTTCATTTGTTTAACACTTTTTGGTTACTACGTGATCCCATATGTGCTACTTCATAGTTTTGATGTCTTCACTATTATTCGACAATGTAAAAAAACAATTAAAATTAAGATAAACCCTTGAATGAGTAGGTGTGTCCAAAACGTTGACTGGTACTGTACCCCAAAATATATGGGGGATTGGAAATGATGCAGATAGTTACATAGATAGATTGTAGCTTCTATCTACAATATTAAAGCTGATCTACCCCTTTAAAAAAATTGGGGACATGATTGCAGGCGTTGTAAAAAAACGGCCTTTTGTGGTGTCACGCACGCATTCTGATATGAGTCACTGGAGATGTTCCACCATGATATCACACCAAAGATAAGCATATTAAATTGTTTTGCATTATGATTAAGAAGTGAAAATTAACAAGTTATCCAAAACGTCATGCTGATCATGCTCTAAATGAGCGTGTGCTGTAAAGAAGAGAATGTTCTAGAGAAATCTCTGGTATATAGCCAAGTTAGGGGAAGAGAATGAACACAGCTTTTTAATTTGAAACATATGGGGCTACATGAGAAAAGTTTAAATATTTGAAAAAGCTGTCTCATGGAATACAAGCATGGCAAGTAGTATTTTATTCACTTGAGTGGTTGGAAGTTTCTGAGACAAATGAGGTGTAAGAGAGAAAGATTGAAAGGGTAGAGAGACAGAGAGAGAATGAGTGTGTAAAGAAAGAGAGAGAAAAAGAGATGTAGGAAAGAGAGAAAGGTGAAAGTGAGAAAGAAAGTGAGAGCGAAAGAGAGAGAGGTGTAAAAAATAGAGGTGTAAAAAATAGAGAGAGAGAGACAGAGAGAGAGCGAGAGAAAGAGAGAGAGGTGAAAGTGAAAAAGAGGGAGGGAGAGAGAGAAGGGTGTAAGTGGAGCCCACTCTGTGTGAGTTTGGTTAAAGGCCCCGTGCCAATCTTCATAATGACTCTGTCCAACAGAAAGAAGCCGCAGTGCCCCCTTCCCTAACACACGCCAGTCCCCCACTCCCAGCACATCCTTTATCAAGGCAAGGGCAATTTCCCCTGCAAACCAGCCTGCCTTAAACACTCTCCCCATTCAGACTGACAGTAACAGATAGACAGATGTTCTCTTGATTAAAAAATCTGCCACAATTCTCGATTTTCACTCTACCACCTTGATTTTGATTGATAGCAAACTTAAAGGAGAAGTTTTGTTTTTTACAACCAAATCTCTATATTTGATGTAAGTGGCATGTTATAGAAGGGTCCAGACACCTTTTTTGTGATTTCACTTGTGTTTGAGAAACTTATCCCAAACAGCTAATCACTTCCTCATCCTCGTTGTGCAGTATTGGGGCCCTGTAAAAACATGAACAAAGGCTCCAAAAACACCCAAATACGTCCTTTTAGAAATGGCAAAGCTCTCAGTGAAGTGACGCGGGTCTTTAGCTGTTGTACACATGAAATTGTGTCATTCCGAACTTCATCCACAACGTTATATTCCCTTTTGTGCGACTCGAGACGTTTCCCCTATCCAGCTATTCCAGCCTGCTGCTGCTGCTGCACGTAACGGCCAAATTAAAGGAATCACCAACAATGAAGTGTTTCAATAGGGCTTTGGGCCACTACGAGCCAGAACAGCTTCAGTGCACCTTGGCAAAGATTCTGAAAGTGTCTGAAACTTCCTGTGCGGAAGCACGTGCTTTCAATATACTTTGTATCCCTCATTTACTCAAGTGTTTCCTTTATTTTTGGCAGTTACCTATAGAATGGACAGAAAGGTGTTGCTTTATTGACACACATTTCCAATCTAATCCCTTTCATACTAGCAGGAAGGGAGGAAGAAAAAACGCTCTCTCCAAGGAAGCAGTGTACTGTAACTGATTCAAAGACAGTGTTGACACCAGGAAAGACCCAGTGTCCCTTCACAGGGGACTGAGGAAAGAAAAACATTTTACCATTCCTAAAGCATTCTCTCAGAGGAGACAGTTACATTCAGTCTCTCTTGCCATGAGAGCCGCTAGATGAAAAACAGGACTGGCTATTAAAGAGTGAAACTTGCACTATGTTGGCTGTATTACACAGGAACAGCCTGAGTTGTAGAATAACAAGCCATGGGCTCTGCCATGGATCAGCCTTGATCAATGTTTCCTGAGGCTGTCTTCAGTTTTACATTTTTACAATTTTACTGCTTCAGCACAACTGGGATATTTTACCACTGTGAGTATACTTCTGGCCCTTCCTTGGCCACTGTGCTATCTAACTTCCAAACGAGCTTCAATGCCATACAACACTCCTTCCGTGGCCTCCAACTGCTCTTAAACGCTAGTAAAACCAAATGCATGCTTTTCAACCGTTCGCTGCCTGCACCCACACGCCCAACTAGCATCACCACCCTGGATGGTTCCGACCTAGAATATGTGGACATCTATAAGTACCTAGGTGTCTGGCCAGACTGTAAACTCTCATTCCAGACTCATATCAAACATCTCCAATCTAAAATCAAATCTAGAGTCGGCTTTCTATTCCGCAACAAAGCCTCCTTCACTCACGCCGCCAAACTTACCCTAGTAAAACTGATCCTCGACTTTGGCGATGTCAGCAAACTGGATGCAGTTTATCACAGTGCCATCCGTTTTGTTACTAAAGCACCTTATACCACCCACCACTGCGACCTAGTCGGCTGGCCCTCGCTACATATTCGTCGCCAGACCCACTGGCTCCAGGTCATCTACAGTCTATGCTAGGTAAAGCTCCGCCTTATCTCAGTTCACTGGTCACGATGGCAACACCTCCGCATTTCCTTCCAGTTTTCTGCTGCCTGTGACTGGAACGAATTGCAAAAATCGCTGAAGTTGGAGACTTTTATCTCCCTCACCAACTTTAAACATCTGCTATCTGAGCAGCTAACCGATCGCCGCAGCTGTACATAGTCCATCGGTAAATAGCCCACCCAATTTACCTACCTCATCCCCATACTGTTTTTATTTATTTACTTTTCTGCTCTTTTGCACACCAGTATCTCTATCTGCACATGACCATCTGATCATTTATCACCCCAGTGTTAATCTGCAAAATTGTAATTATCTGCCTACCTCCTCATGCCTTTTGCACACAATGGATATAGACTCTTTTTTTCTTTTTCTACTGTGTTATTGACTTGTTTATTGTTTACTCCATGTGTAACTCTGTGTTGTTGTCTGTTCACACTGCTATGCTTTATCTTGGCCAGGTCGCAGTTGTAAATGAGAACTTGTTGTATTATTGGTTAAATAAAGGTGAAATAAATAAATAAATAAAAACCCTGAAATAGATTCTGAACACATCCACAAGTATATGCCTTTCTACTGTATATATGTATTACCCACTCATTTCAATGTCTAATAAGCAATGAGACCAAAATATGATGGCAAAGTCCACTGTCATTGACCAGGATATGACTGGAGATCAAACTGTGCAGTAGAAATGGGCTGCAAGGTTGAAGTCAGAAGGTGATGGGTGGAATGACAACTACATGAGACAAGAGCAGTGAGTCTGGAGGATTTCACCCACCCACAACCCAGTTAGTTCATGCATTTGGCTCAAACATGAATGGCCACAGATAATAACCACATTGTCTGTCCTTTTGACCCCTGTTTCACAGAACGAGATAAGGGCTTAAATGATTACATTCAGTCAACTGTCAATCAACATATGAATGTGTGAAAGAAAGGGCAGGTGCTGTGCCAGACCTGATATAGTGGTACATAGCGATCAGGAATACATTTAACATGTTGTCATGGAAGTGCTCACCATAAAACATTGTAATATTCCACTGTGTTTGTCTACATTTAGACATATAACTGATACGAAGTCGGCAACACTGGTAGACTGACGTTTGTTATTGTTGTTTAGTAAATCCATAATCAGCGTCCTTTTGTGGATGAACTGCCCCCATAAAGAGCCACCCAGTGGAGTTTCCCTCAGTGTTCATTCAGCTTCAGTACCTTCCACATACAGCACAGCACAGGAGCCAGTTACGAAGGGATTGTCTTCAATATTTAATTTAATGGAGACTTCTCCACTAGTATGCCCAGGGTTTGCTGTGGAAACTGTGGTTATGTTTTATGAGGTGAAAAGGAATTCTTACAAAATCATTGCCTGTGAAGTATTCATGAGGGCAGAGAAAGTTCATATTTCTTGTTTCATATCACCTATTTTAGTTTCTGCAACTTTAAGTACAGATGTGGGATCTTAATTTGATCACTCTTTTGTTGCTGAGAACTTGTAGTGTATCCCAGGATTAAAAAGGCTTCTAAAGTTTGTAATTTCCACTTCAAATGTCAGACTTGATTTTCCCTAACGAAAAATGTATCAACCCCTACAAAAAATGGTCCATTAATTATAATCCACATGATAATTCACATTAAGATCCTACACCTGTATGTACTTTCTATGTTTGATTAGCGTACAATATACAGTATGTGTAACTCTTGTAACGGTACCAGAAGAGGTAGTGGGATTTTGTGTTGTGGATCATCCAAGGGCAGGTTGGCGTCAGTGGACTGGGGACTCAGACATGGTCCATCTACTTTCAGAGAAAAAGTTATTTTTAACCATTTGACACAGAAAAGAAACAGGGCAGGAACAGCGAGGAGTCATTGAACGAGAGTAGAAAAGAGAATAGGATGAGAACCGGTAGATATATCTTACGATCATCCACTCGACTCAAACAGAATGAGAACACATGGTAATTCTAGCTTCATACCTCCACTATCAAGCATAGCAATATCGGGCTTATAGAATACCCCAGTGAGAGTTTGAGAGCTATACATTACTAGGCAGAAAGGATATCAACTGCATGTTGAGCTTATCTTTTCCTTCATTTTATCTGGAAATTGGCATTCAGTACTACTCCTATTTAAATCCCTGCCATTTAAAACTCTAGACAATTAAACGATAATCAATTCCTATTTTGCATGTTCCTTTATATCACATCTCTGTGTCTCTTCCAGAGTCTTGGGTATGCTCCAGTCTCTCCAGTCTTTCTGCCCCACATTCCCACACATTCAGCACATTTTAAAGGGCTCCCATCCCTCTTCTACCGTTAAAATGCAGATTTACTGTAGTGTCCTGAATATGCTAATACTGGAAAGAGTACGAAGGTGAGCTGCGGGAGAGCCGGTGCTCTTTACTACCAGCCTCTACTATGGAGAATCCGCTCAGAAGGAGGCAGTTTCCTTCCTTTCCGTGTGGGTGTTGATGCTACAGTTAAACTCTGCCTAAACCCTTAACTGATTGTGGAGGAAGTCTCCTATGGGTCCTGTGTCTCATCCCAGCCACAGACTCCTGTGAAGAACTGACTATGATGTTTCAAAGAAACATTTGCTCCCGTAGCAACGTGCCATGTGCCACTAATAGAAGAAAATATGGGGGAGAAAGAAGGAAGAGAGGGGAAGATAAAAGATAGGAGGCTCTTGCAGCTTCCTCTAGTCATTTGGTAGATACTTTTGATTGTGAATTGTTATCAAAGAGTACTTCATGGGTATTTCTGATTTCATTCCATATGTCTCTTCAGTAGCAGTTTATAAAAGCTAGATTTTTAATCAAATAGTGACTAATTTAGGAATGTATTAATGTTATTTCAGGCACACAGATCCTATTAATTTACTAGGCCTATATCTTCTATATATTCCTCTGTACCCCAGTTGATAGAGCATGGCGCTTGCAACGCCAGAGTTGTGGGTTTGATTCTCGGGACCACCCATACATAATTTGTATGTGTGCATGACTAAGTAGTTTTGGATAAAACCGTTGGCTAAATGGCATATTATATTACTGTATGTAATTCTATGGTTCCAGGTATAAATGACTAGGGTATGCTTAACGAATCCCCCTCACCCCCTATGGTTGTAGTAATCCATGCTCCTATGCAGGTGCTCTGTAGTACATGGAGTGAGCAAAATCAATGCTAACCCCATCCTATCCCACACCCCTTAGCTGCAAAGTTAACATCAAAGACACCAACAATTCATTAACTTAGGGGCTCAGTGGAACTGGCAGGCTTAAAGCCTAAACCCAGAGAAGACATTCAGAGAACTCACTTTAGTGGCCAATACAATACATTCAAGACTTACAGTGCCTTGCGAAAGTATTCGGCCCCCTTGAACTTTGCAACCTTTTGCCATATTTCAGGCTTCAAACATAAAGATATAAAACTGTATTTTTTTGTGAAGAATCAACAACAAGTGGGACACAATCATGAAGTGGAACGACATTTATTGGATATTTCAAACTGGACTTTGACTTGGCCATTGTAACACCTGGATATGTTTATTTTTCAACCATTCCATTGTAGATTTTGCTTTATGTTTTGGATCATTGTCTTGTTGGAAGACAAATCTCCATCCCAGTCTCAGGTCTTTTGCAGACTCCATCAGGTTTTCTTCCAGAATGGTCCTGTATTTGGCTCCATCCATCTTCCCATCAATTTTAACCATCTTCCCTGTCCCTGCTGAAGAAAAGCAGGCCCAAACCATGATGCTGCCACCACCATGTTTGACAGTGGGGGTGGTGTGTTCAGGGTGATGAGCTGTGTTGCTTTTACGCCAAACATAACGTTTTGCATTGTTGCCAAAAAGTTCAATTTTGGTTTCATCTGACCAGAGCACCTTCTTCCACATGTTTGGTGTGTCTCCCAGGTGGCTTGTGGCAAACTTTAAACGACACTTTTTATGGATATCTTTAAGAAATGGCTTTCTTCTTGCCACTCTTCCATAAAGGCCAGATTTGTGCAATATACGACTGATTGTTGTCCTATGGACAGAGTCTCCCACCTCAGCTGTAGATCTCTGCAGTTCATCCAGAGTGATCATGGGCCTCTTGGCTGCATCTCTGATCAGTCTTCTCCTTGTATGAGCTGAAAGTTTAGAGGGACGGCCAGGTCTTGGTAGATTTGCAGTGGTCTGATACTCCTTCCATTTCAATATTATCGCTTGCACAGTGCTCCTTGGGATGTTTAAAGCTTGGGAAATATTTTTGTATCCAAATCCGACTTTAAACTTCTTCACAACAGTATCTCGGACCTGCCTGGTGTGTTCCTTGTTCTTCATGATGCTCTCTGCGCTTTTAACGGACCTCTGAGACTATCACAGTGCAGGTGCATTTATACGGAGACTTGATTACACACAGGTGGATTGTATTTATCATCATTAGTCATTTAGGTCAACATTGGATCATTCAGAGATCCTCACTGAACTTCTGGAGAGAGTTTGCTGCACTGAAAGTAAGGGGCTGAATAATTTTGCACGCCCAATTTTTCAGTTTTTGATTTGTTAAAAAAGTTTGAAATATCCAATAAGTGTCATTCCACTTCATGATTGTGTCCCACTTGTTGTTGATTCTTCACAAAAAAATACAGTTTTATATCTTTATGTTTGAAGCCTGAAATGTGGCAAAAGGTCGCAAAGTTCAAGGGGGCCGAATTCTTTCGCAAGGCACTGTATATCATACATTTGATAAATATCAACACAGTTTGTGTATGAGGAAGTGTCAGCTTTAAATATGAATACAAAGTAAGCTGTTCAACACTGGGGTAAATTTCAGTGGTGTGAGACAAACCTAATGAAATGAAAGACCTTCTCAAACCGTGCATGACTGGACACTTTATGAAGTGAAAACATTAGTCTTCCAAATTAGTATCTGGATCCCTGAGGATCCACACGCATAATAGTTTGTTAAATGTTCATGAAAGCTTTTTTGAATCAACAGTGGTTGATGGTAAACATCATAATGGCCTGGATTCACAAAGTGTCCGTTCGCTTCACACATTCATTGTTGTCTCTTATCTAAGGGACAGGAGATAATACAATTAGCTTAATATGCAGAACAGGCCAAATGAGATGATTAGATGTTATATAATTTGATAACTTTTTTGGTGTTATAGCTCATATTGCTATTTTTCACATTGCGAAATGGCTATCATAGCCATTATTCATTTTGCATGACTCACTAGAATGAATATTTCCTCTGTGTAGGGCAGCAGTATACAGTATTATTGCATCCACGGCCTTGTTTCAACAGCAACGGCAGCATGAGGTTTTGACCTCTAGATATAATGTTCAATTGACAGCTTATTGGTTATGTGTCCCACCCGGCACATGCATCGGCCAAATTCGCAACCGTACTTAGCTCAATGCTAAGTTATGAGCAGGGATAGGAAGGAAAACATCAAATGTCATTGTTCCATTTGCAACTGCACTATAATCCACTTGTGGCTGTTCCATTCTTTTAAAAGAGTAGCCAAGAGGCCAGAGTTGTACTGGCGCTGACAGAATATTTGAGTATATCCCTGCCACTGGCCACGGAAGAGACAGAGATAAGCAGACACAGTGAATGTGATGTATGGCTGATGCTGTGAGGAGAGGAGAGTCTGTGAAGAGACATAGATATGCAGACACAGTGAATGTGATGCATGGCTGGTGCTGTGAGGAGAGTCTGTGAAGAGACAGTGAATGTGATGCATGGCTGATGCTGTGAGGAAAGGAGAGTCTGTGAAGAGACAGTGAATGTGATGCATGGCTGGTGCTGTGAGGAGAGGAGAGTCTGTGAAGAGACAGTGAATGTGATGCATGGCTGATGCTGTGAGGAGAGGAGAGTCTGTGAAGGCAGTGAATGTGATGCATGGCTGATGCTGTGAGGAGAGGAGAGTCTGTGAAGACACAGTGAATGTGATGCATGGCTGGTGCTGTGAGGAGAGGAGAGTCTGTAAAGAGACAGTGAATGTGATGCATGGCTGATGCTGTGAGGAGAGGTAGTCTGTGCAGCAGGACAAAGTGGGCCTCTTTACTCATGGCTGCCTTTCATCTGCCTCATCTGCCCGCTGTTTGAGCATGAGCTGAACAGAGACAACAGACGGTGGTGGACTGTAGAAGCCCTGTTGATTACAAACCTGTTACAAGAGGAAAGATATAGGAAGAGAGAGAGAGGGAAAGGGGAGAGAGAGTGTGTGGGTGGGGGTGAGCAAAGGGAGAGGAAAAGAGATGTGCAAAAGCAAGTCAAATAAATAAAATGCAACAAGCTTACAGTGAAATGATTTGCTAAACAAACTAGAGTAAAACAATAAACACAATGTAATAACAATAACAAGGCTATAGACAGGGGGTACCAGTACCAGGGGGGGTACCAGTACCAGGGGGGGTACAGGTTAGTTGAGGTAATTGAGGTCATATGTACATGTAGGTAGGGGTAAAGTGACTATGTATAGATAATAAACAACGAGTAGCAATTAATGCTTTATCTGTGTTCCCATGCTTTAAATCCTTGCTGGCAGAACAGGATAATTGCAGCTAGCGCTTTTTTAGTGCCATAGCAATTGATTGGATTATTCAATTATCACAAACCTAATCCCAGATACTTTACTCATCTGCCTTCGAAGTGGGTTGTTTGTTGAAAGGGAGACCAAACTGCAAGGATGTTAATGAATTCCTCTTCAGATTCCATACTGGTCGCATTTCTCAGCAGGCCAGTTTGTAATGCAATTTCACCGTTCCGTCGACATCTCTCCACTCTAATATGTATGTCTTGGATGGATAAGCTGATATGTTCTATGTATACAATTCCCAAGTCCAGCAGAATTGCTGTGATGAATGAAATTACTAGCTAGTGACTGTGACCCTTACTAGATTGTAGCTCATGTTTTGGACTGTTTGCTTGTGGCAGAAAACCTAAAACAGAGCTGAAACAGGTGGCAGTGAAAACAGGTGGTAGTGAAAACAGGTGGTAGTGAAAACAGGTGGTAGTGAAAACAGGTGGTAGTGAAAACAGGTGGTAGTGAAAACAGGTGGTAGTGAAAACAGGTGGTAGTGAAAACAGGTGGTAGTGAAAGATTCAGAAAATGTTTTGCGGAGGTGGGTGTTGGTGACTTGTTCCCTTATGACTGAAACACTCCTCCACTATTCATTTACTGTAGTGGGCTAAATCAGGGTGACACAGAGTGTTTCTTGGTAGTCAAACAAATCTACTTTGAATCAAAAGTATAAACCTCACACACATGGTTATGGTCTTAAAAAAAGAAGACACCTGTACCATGCCAGACATAGAGTTGCAATATATTCAATTTTGGGTTTGCATCCCAGTATTACAATATAAATACACAGCAGAAGACTGAAATATAACAAAACCGTTTGACGTAGAAACACCGGATTTTCTGCAAAAAATAAATACAATTAATTATGAAAAATATTAATAACATTCCACCCATGAGGCCACTAGGGGGCGATTTAGTGGTTTGACTGCAGGAAGCTCCTCATACTCCTCTTCTGCCCCCGCTTTCAGTGTCTCTCTGTGGCCCCCTCTTCTGCCCCCACATTCTCTCTCTCTCTCGCTCTGTCTCTCTCTGGATCTCTCCCTGGCTCTCTCTCTTTGTCTCTATTTCCCTCTCTCTCTGTGTCTCTCATAAGTACTGGAGGCTCAGTTCATTGTTTCACGTCAAGCAGGACCTTGACGCTCCCTCCCTGACTTCCACAGAGAACTGTCTCCCGCTCAACGAGAACTACCTCCTCCCCTGAACATTCACAATGCTGTAGAATATGTATCACATTTAAATTCTACATTCGGGCATTTCTTTCATGTGGCTGCTGCCACTGTGAGAGAAGAGATTATGAAATGGAAATATGATAAACTAGTCTCTTGAGGTAGAGCTTCACATTATAAACTTATATTAAGAGCAATAACTCATTGGAAGTGGTTAGGAAATAGATTCATTCCTCTGTGTGAAGCTCTAATTGATATTTGAGAGAACATACAGTATGTTGCGCATATTTCCAGATACAGTATACCACTTGAATTCAAGAAGACAAAGGCCTCATTATACAGGTCCAATGCAGTGCAGGGATATTCTTTTGTCTCTTTTTCTTAGTGTTTTGAATATGTTCAACAGAATTACTTGTCTGTTTGTGTCCCTGCCAGTAGCTGCTTGGCTCTCTGGGCCCTGGGGGCTTATGGTAGCTGCTTGGCTCTCCGGGTCCCGAGGGCTTGTGGTAGCTGCTTGGCTCTCCGGGTCCCAGGGGCTTGTGGTCTGCATGAGTTATCCTGTAAGCCTAACGCTGCTCTGTCCACTGGGGCCTGTGTTCCTGACCACCTGTCAGCCGCCCTCTGCTTTACCGTGGCCAGTGAGCACAGATCAACTATTCTCCTTTATTATCCAGGCTAACATGGTAGCCAAGGCCACTGGGGAATACCCTCTATGGACTCAGCGATGATGGTTGATCATTTAAACGACAACACAAATGCCCCATATACGTAATCCACTGTCATCGGTGGCGTCTCTCTGCAGGTTTTCTTCCTCTTCTGCAAAGACAATAATAGGAACATGGTAAGAGGACTTCAACCTTGTTAATGCTTATCTCCATTTGCAGTTCAATCAGAATCCAAAACAACAGATGCTATTATATTCATGTCATGGTATTCAGACGGCACGAACAGCACAAACCGTCATCCTGTTACCAAAATGTGCATCTGCACTGTTCTTCAAGTAAATGTGTTTTTGTACTGTATACTTTCTAGCGGAAATTGTGAAATGTAGTACTTGGGCATAGAGTTGTATGGTTTGTTTAACTTTGCTATCATTGGTTTTTGTTTGACATACAATTTAAAGTGAGAAATGTAAGCCTAAGCATCATTCTGCTACGTACCCTGCTGTATACATAATGTCTCCCAGATATCTGGATCTGTTTGCTTGACTCTAATCCCTAAGCTTATTGTGTCTGACACGTCACAAGCTTTAGACCTCTTTCCAGGTGATGTCATTTTCACTGATATTGTTTGAAAGGTCCCATGGCATGAATGTGGGAGAACGTGTGTGTATTTGTGGGATGTGGCTGTCACCTTGGAGATCTGTGAATCTCAGTCGAATCTAGAACATAAACTAGTACCCAGATAACTAGAACATAAGCTAGTACCCAGATAATAAATTCAGTTTCTTCTCTCATATGAAACATTATTTTAATCAGCGACATCTTTTCTAAATATTTGTGATATTATTGTTATTGTGCCACTGTGCAACTAGGGTTTCAATTTGGCTGGAGGCAATATATTGATGTATCGCTACAGACCACAGACCATACACTATCACCTTCAGGTCTCACAGTGTTAGACATCATTCAATATAACCATCAGGTCTCACAGTGTTAGACATCATATACTATCACATTCAGGTCTCAGAGTGTTAGACATCATATACTATCACCTTCAGGTCTCACAGTGTTAGACATCATACACTGTGAGATCATGAAGAACTGTGGGGTCTCAAACACCAGATGCTAAACCAATTCTACAGATGGTAAACAAATTAATAAATTAGTATCTACAAGAGTCTATAAAGATGTAGGACTGGGTGGTGTGCCAGCATCAACCCAACACTAGGGTTTATACTGTGTGGTGTGCCAGCATCAACCCAACACTAGGGTTTATACTGGGTGGTGTGCCAGCATCAACCCAACACTAGGGTTTATACTGGGTGTTGTGCCAGCATCAACCCAACACTAGGGTTTATACTGTGTGGTGTGCCAGCATCAACCCAACACTAGGGTTTATACTGGGTGGTGTGCCAGCATCAACCTAACACTAAGGTTTATACTGTGTGGTGTGCCAGCATCAACCCAACACTAGGGTTTATACTGGGTGTTGTGCCAGCATCAACCCAACACTAGGGTTTATACTGTGTGGTGTGCCAGCATCAACCCAACACTAGGGTTTATACTGGGTGGTGTTCCAGCATCAACCCAACACTAAGGTTTATACTGTGTGGTGTTCCAGCTACTGTTCACAACCTCATAGTGTACTACTGTTAAACATACAGTTGCTTTGCAGTAATCCCTGTGTTCTGTATAGAAGTGCTCAGCCTATTGGTATCAGACTTACCATAAGCACTGAGAGGGTAACATAATATGTAGCCAGCCATTGATTGCAATATGTAGGACCTCCAGCTTATAATGAAGAATATATGGATCACAAGGCCGTGCTGCTCTATTACATAAGATGACAGTCTTTGGTGCCTCGCCTGCCATCTGCCTGTAAGGTTTGTCCAGAGATGAGGCAGTTAATAATGAAGGATGGTTATTATCAATGCCGTATGTGGAACTGCTAATGGAGCCCCATAATGGAGTTGCAGAACACAGCAGTCGACAGGTGTTTCACTTGTTATTGTATTACGGCTTTGAAGTGTCAGAGACATGATTCTCATTCTAAAGTGATGACAGAATGGGGTCTGGACTGGCTGCTGTGGTGTGGGGAGGGACTTTGGTCCCTGTTATTAAAGGTCAACAATGAGTCAAGACTGTGATGTTGGTAGGCCCTGTAAGAGTTCACCAGATCCAAATTTCAGACCATGACTACAAAGATCTGTGTGTGAGCACTTTCATCCACGTCTGAACAATAAAGAGCTTGGTTCTATGCTCATAGGTTCCAGCCTACACATGCACACACATGCCTAAAGAACTCATTTCTATTCTGTCAATCAATCAAATTTATTTATAAAGCCTACTGATGTCACAAAGTGCTGTACTCATCCTAAAACCCCAAACAGAAAGCAATGCAGGTGTGCACTCCCTAGAAAGGCTGGAACCTAGGAAGAAACCAGGTTATGTTGCTTTTTTCTCCCCAATTGGAAGTAGTTACATTCTTGTCTCATCGCTGCAACTCCTGTACGGACTTGGAAGAGGCGAAGGTTGAGAGTGTCCTCCGAAACACAACCCAACCTAGCCGCAATGCTTCTTTACACAACGCACGTTGTGCACCAATGTGTAAGAGGAAACACCGTACACCTGCACCAGGCCCGCCACAGGAGTCACTAGTACGCTATGAGACAAGGATATCCCTGCCGGGCAAAACCCTCCCTAACCCGGACGCTGGGCCAATTGTGCATCGCCCCATAGACCTCTCAGTCGCGGCCGGCTGCGACAGAGCCTGGGCTCAAACCCAGAATCTCTGGTGGTACAGCTAGCACTGCAATGCAGTGCCTTAGACCACTGCGCCACCCGGGAGGACTGAAATTTACAGTTGATTTGTCAGAGGACAAACCATCCACAGAGACAAACTGATATTTTTCTGACAGATAGATCTAAACCAGGCCAGAACTTGTCCGTGTAGACCAATTTGGGCTTCCAATCTCTCCAAAAGAATGTGGTGATCGATGGTATCAAAAGCAGCACTAAGGTCTAGGAGCACGAAAACAGATGAAGAACCTCGGTCTGACGCCATTAAAAGGTCATTTACCACCTTCACAAGTGCAGTCTCAGTGCTATGATGGGGTCTAAAACCAGAGTGGAGTGTTTTGTATACATTGTTTGTCTTCAGGAAGGCAGTGAGTTGCTGCGCAACAGATTTAAAACATTTTTTGAGAGGAATGGGAGATTCGATATAGGCCGATAGTTTTTAATATTTTCTGGGTCAAGGTTTGGCTTTTTCAAGGGAGGCTTTATTACTGCCACTTTTAGTGAGTTTGGTAAACATCCGGATAGAGAGCCGTTTATTATGTTCAACATAGGAGGGCCAAGCACAGGAAGCAGCTCTTTCAGTAGTTTAGTTGGAATAGGGTCCAGTATGCAGCTTGAAGGTTTAGAGGCCATGATCATTTTCATCAACGTGTCAAGAGATATAGTACTATAAAACTTGAGTGTCTCCCTTGAGCCTAGGCCCTGGCAGTGTTGTGCAGACTCAGAACAACTGAGGTTTGGAGGAATACGGATATTTAAAGAGGAGTCCGTAATTTGCTTTCGAATGATCATGATCTTTTCGTCAAAGAAGAAATGTATCACTGCTGATGTGAAAGCCATCCTCTCTTGGGGAATACTGCATTTTAGTTAGCTTTGCGACAGTATCAAAAATACATTTTGGATTGTTCTTATTTTCCTCAATTAAGTTGGAGCAGCAGTGAGGGCTCTTCGATACTGCACGGTACTGTCTTTCCATTTCTGTTCATTTTCTGAAGCTTCTTCAGTGCTCGGGTATTTTCTGTATACCAGGGAGCTAGTTTCTTATTTTTATTGATTAAATTGTTTTATTTCACCTTTATTTAACCAGGTAGGCTAGTTGAGAACAAGTTCTCATTTGCAACTGCGACCTGGCCAAGATAAAGCATAGCAGTGTGAACAGACAACAACACAGAGTTACACATGGAGTAAACAATAAACAAGTCAATAACATAGTAGAAAAAAAAGAAACTATATACATTGTGTGCAAAAGGCATGAGGAGGAAGGCAATAAATAGGCCATAGGAGTGAATAATTACAATTTTGCAGATTAACACTGGAGTGATAAATGATCAGATGAACATGTGCAGGCAGAGATACTGGTGTGCAAAAGAGCAGAAAAGTAAATAAAATAAAAACAATATGAGGTAGGTAAATTGGGTGGGCTATATACCAATGGACTACGTACAGCTGCAGCGATCGGTTAGCTGATCAGATAGCAGATGTTTAAAGTTGGTGAGGGAGATAAAAGTCTCCAACTTCAGAGATTTTTGCAATTCGTTCCAGTCGCAGGCAGCAGAGAACTGGAAGGAAAGGCGGCCAAATTAGGTTTTGGCTTTAGGGAGGATCAGTGAGATACACCTGCTGGAGCGTGTGCTACGGGTGGGTGTTGCCATCGTGACCAGTGAACTGAGATAAGGCGGAGCTTTACCTAGCATGGACTTGTAGATGACCTGGAGCCAGTGGGTCTGGCGACAAACATGTAGCGAGGGCCAGCCGACTAAAGCATACAGGTCGCAGTGGTGGGTGGTATAAGGTGCTTTAGTAACAAAACGGATGGCACTGTGATAAACTGCATCCAGTTTGCTGAGTAGAGTATTGGAAGCTATTTTGTAGATGACATCGCCGAAGTCGAGGATCGGTAGGATAGTCAGTTTTACTAGGGTACGTTTTGCGGTGTGAGTGAAGGAGGCTTTGTTGCGAAATAGAAAGCCGACTCTAGATTTGATTTTGGATTGGAGATGTTTGATATGAGTCTGGAAGGAGAGTTTGCAGTCTAGCCATGTGGTTTAGTGCCTTGAGCGTGGCTGAGGTGCACCCGTGACCGGCTCGGAAACCGAAGCTACAATGGGATTCGAGATGGTCAGTGATCTGTTTGTTGACTTGGCTTTCGAAGACCTTAGATATGCAGGGCAGGATGGATATAGGTCTGTAACAGTTTGGGTCCAGGGTGTCTCCCCCTTTGAAGAGGGGGATGACCGCGGCAGCTTTCCAATCCTTGGGGATCTCAGATGATATGAAGGAGAGGTTGAACAGGCTGGTAATAGGGGTTGCAACAATGGCGACGGACAGTTTCAGAAATAGAGGGTCCAGATTATCAAGCCCAGCTGATTTGTATGGGTCCAGGTTTTGTAGCTCTTTCAGAACATCTGCTATCTGGATTTGGGTAAAGGAGAAGCTGGGGAGGCGTGGGCGAGTAGCTGCGGGGGGGGGGGGGGGGGGGGTGGAGCTGTTGGCCGAGGTTGGAGTAGCCAGGAGGAAGGCATGGCCAGCCGTAGGGAAATGGTTGTGGAAGTTTTCGATCATCACGGATTTATCGGTGGTGACCGTGTTACCTAGCCTCAGTGCAGTGGGCAGCTGGGAGGAGGTGCTCTTGTTCTTCATGGACTTTACAGTGTCCCAGGACTTTTTGGAGTTAGAGCTACAGGATGCAAATTTCTGCTTGAAAAAGCTGGCCTTTCTGCTTTCCTGACTGACTGTGTGTATTGGTTCCTGACTTCCCTGAAGAGTTGCATATCGCGGGGACTATTCGATGCTATTGCAGTCCGCCACAGGATGTTTTTGTGCTGGTCGAGGGCAGTCAGGTCTGGAGTGAACCAAGGGCTATATCTGTTCTTAGTTCTGCATTTTTTGATTGGAGCATGCTTGTTTAAGATGGTGAGGAAGTTACTTTTAAAGAATGAACAGGCATCCTCAACTGACGGGATGAGGTCAATATCCTTCCAGGTCGATTAAAAAGGCCTACTCGCAGAAGTGTTTTAGGGAGCGTTTGACAGTGATGAGGGGTGGTCGTTTGAAAGCAAGCCCGTATCGGATACAGGCAATGAGGCAGTGATCACTGAGATCCTGATTGAAGACAGCAGAGGTGTATTTGGATTTGAAGTTGGTCAGGATAATGTCAATTAGGGTGCCATTGTTTACGGATTTAGGGTTGTATCTGGTGGGTTCCTTGATGATTTGTGTGAGATTGAGAGCATCTAGCTTAGATTGTAGGACTGCCGGGGTGTTAAGCATATCCCAGTTTAGGTCACCTAACAGAACAAACTCTGAAGCTAGATGGGGGGCAATCAATTCACAGATAGTGTCCAGGGCACAGCTGGGAGCTGAGTGGGGTCGGTACCAGGCGGCAACAGTGAGAGACTTATTTCTGGAGAGATTCATTTTTAAAATTAGAAGTTCGAACTGTTTTGGCATAGACCTGGAAAGCATAACAGAACTTTGCAGGCTATGCAGTAGATTGCAACTCCTCCCCCTTTGGCAGTTCTATCTTTACGGAAAGTGTTATAGTTGGGTATGGAAATATCAGAATTTTTGGTGGCCTTCCTAAGCCAGGATTCAGACACGGCAAGGACATCAGGGTTGGCAGAGTGTGCTAAAGCAGTGAGTAAAACAAGCTTAGGGAGGAGGCTTCTGATGTTGACATGCATGAAACCAAGGCTTTTTCGATCACAGAAGTCAACAAATGAGGGTGCCTGGGGACATGCAGGGCCTGGGTTTACCTTCACATCACCCGATGAACAGAGGAGGAGTAGGATGAGGGTGCGGCTAAAGGCTATCAAAACTGGTCGCCTAGAGCGTTGGGGACAAGGAATAAAAGGAGCAGATTTATGGGCGTGGTAGAATATATTCAGGGCATAATGTGCAGACAGGGGTATGGTGGGGTACGGGTACAGCGGAGGTAAGCCCAGGCATTGGGTGATGATAAGAGAGGTTGTATCTCTGGACATGCTGGTTATAATGGGTGAGGCCACCGCATGTGTGGGAGGTGGGACAAAGGAGGTATCAGAGGTGTGAGGAGTGGAACTAGGGGCTCCATTGTGAACTAAAACAATGATAACTAACCTGAACAACAGTATACAAGGCATATTGATATTTGAGAGAGACATACAGCAAGGCATAAAGTAATCGCAGGTCTTGATTGGGAGAGCTTGCTAAAACAACAGGTGAGGCAACAACAGCTAGTCAGCTAACACAACAACAGCAGGTAAAACGGCGATGACTAGGCAGAGAGGGTTGGATTAACTACACACAGAGCCTGAGTTCGCGGCTCGAGCCGACAGATAAAACATAAATAAACAGAATGGAGTACCATGATTAATGGACAGTCCAGCAGGCATCAGCTATGTAGCCAAGTGATCATAGTGTCCAGGGGGCAGCAGTAGATGTAACAGGGAAGCCGCCACTACGCTTGCACGCGGGCGACACAGTGTTTAAAGTTAGTAGCCCGGGGGTGGTAGGGGGGTTATGCTCAGACGGAGGCCGGTTGAAGGCACAGACCAGTCAGACAAGTCGTGGTGGTGCGGCGGGGAGCCGTGTCGACAGGGAATCCAAGCCAGATGGCGAAAGAGGTATTGTAGAATTTAGTTTGCTAGCACGGAGATGTGCCTGGCTCACGGCTAACTGGTGCTAGCTTCGTGGCAGTGGTGTTAGCCAAGGTCCAGAGTTTACAGCAAGGATCCGGTGGAGTATTGGGCTCTAGCCGTGTATGAGTGGGGTTCGGGTGAACAGCTGAGTAGACCAGGAGGTGGGCCTCAGGGATAGCTTCGGTACTGGGTGCAAGCTAGCTGTGAAGATCAGAAGTAGTGGTCCAGGGATTATGGCAGGAATCCGGCGTTGTTGTGGAGAGACAGTTCGATACTGGTAGACTGGCGAGTATTATCCAGGCTAAAAACAGGGCTGGCTGTGCAGAAGGTAAAAGCCGCTAGCAGTGGCTAACAAAGACTAAACAGCTTGTAGCTAATTAGCTGGTTAGCTTCTGTAGGTTCTTGAATGTATTCTAAAATTAAAAATAATAGTGATTCCGTATCACATTGGGTGAGGTAGGTTACCGGAAGGTATAATCGAATTAAAAATCGAAAAGAGATTGAAAATAAATATGGGTCCAGTGAGTGGTTGGGCTGGCTGGGGACACAGCGATTCAGACAGTTAGCAGGCCTGTGCTAACAAGCTAACAGTTAGTAGGCCGGGGCTAAACAAGCTAGCAGTTAGTAGACCGGGGCAGGCTAGCAGTTAGCAGGCCGGGTTAGCAAGCAAGCAGATAACAGGGGCTAGAAAGTTAGCCTTTGGGGGACGTCGCGATGGGGTTAAGTCTGTTTTTGCCGTCGATGACGTCGATAGACCAGTTGTGGAATTAGTAGGGTTCCAAGTAGCTCTAGGTAGCTAGCAGGCCTAAGTGGTTAGCATAATGGGCCTTCAGTGGGCGTCGCGCCTGAGGGGCCTGTTGGAGTCCTCGGGCAGATTATGTCGGTATTCCAGTCATAGGGGATCTGCGGGGTTCCATGCCCGTACCGGCTGTAGAAGGGGTCAGGATATTGTATGCTCAGGAGTATGAAGCATACTCCTGGTGGTAGCACAGGAGCTCTGGCCGGGCTAGCTTCAAGCTAAGTGGATGGAAACGCTAGCGGTAGTCATCCGGGGTTGCGGTTTAACTAGTTGTGAAGATGCAGATGAAAATGTTCAGTTTGCGGTGGGAATCCGGGGATAAAAATAATAGGTCCGTTATGCTCTGGTTAGAGTCACGTTGTTCGAACTGGCGAGAGCTATTTGAACTGAAGGTTAGCTGATGACCGCTGACAATGGTTTGCTGACTGATAGCTGGTAGTTAGCTAGCTAGCTTCAGCTGAGGGATTCCAGATCCGAAGTAAATATAGATACTTTAGAGAAAAAAAGCAGATCCACGCCACATTGGGTGAGGCGGGTTGCAGGAGAGTATTTAGATGTTGAGGTTTAGCAAAATATTTTAAAAGATATTTGAAGAAAAATATGTAAAAAACGATATACACAAACAAGGGTCACGACAGGACAAAGACATCTGACTGCTACGCCATCTTGGATTGTACTCTATATATATATCTGTATATTATACCTGTTGATACTCACTTTACAGCAGAAAGAGACAATGTTTTTTGTTTTTAGGGGTGCGACTGCTTCAAGGGTATTAGGCAAGGTTAAATTGAGTTCCTCAGTCAGGTGGTTAACTGATCCTTGTACTCTGACATCCTTGGGTAGGTGGAGGGAGTCTGGAAGTCTAGGAATCTTTGGGTTGTCCAAGGATTTCTAGCACGGCTTTTGATGATCCTTGGTTGGGGTCTGAGCATTTTATTTGTTGCGATTGCAAACATAATAAAACGGTGGTCCGATAGTCCAGGATTATGAGGAAAAACATTAAGATCCACAACATTTATTCCACGGGACAAAAGTAAGTCCAGAGTATGACTGTGGCATTGAGTAGGTCTGGAGACATGTTGGACAAAACTCACTGAGTCGATGATGGCTCCGAAAGCCTTTTGGAGTGGGTCTGTGGACTTTTCCATGTGAATATTAAAGTCACCAAAAATGTGAATATTATCTGCCATGACTACAAGGTCCGATAGGAATTCAGGGAACTCAGTGAGAAACGCTGTATATGGCCCAGGAGGCCTGTAAACAGTAGCTATAAAAAGTGACTGAGTAGGCTGCATAGATTTCATGACTAGAAGCTCAAAAGACGAAAACGCAGTTGTTGTTTTTTTGTCAATTGAAATGTGCTATCTTTGAGTTTGCTGTCAGTTGAAAGAAGATAGATTGTCAAAAGCATCCATTCAACTTTCTTTGTAGCAAGTCAATTAAAACGTATAACATGCACTGGTTTTCAGGGGATTGCGGCATTGGATAATGTAACTTAATTCCCTGCATGATAGATACAGGCTTTATTCCTGGTTAGATCCATCACCTAATTAACGTAATGCCGTTTTAGCTGAGCAGTGAACCCGGGGTAATTATTTAAAACTAACCAGACAAATTGGAAAAAATAACCTAATCAATTGTTTAAAAATAATGGGAGCCTGCTCAAGCATCTCATAATACCAGGAAGCAAGGCGAGCTAAGTTTCTCACATGGTCTCAGCCACCTACCCACCTGACAGTTGCATCACTCATCATATTTCAGAATAAGGTCAACTCAAGGAACAGCATTATAATTACCTTACTATACTTTGGTACTATACTAAATATACAAAACATCACTCAGTAATGCCTGTACAAAGAGAGCATGCACTGTATCTTTAAACATCAGGGGGCTGTTGACATGTACCCGATGTTCAGATGTTGGAAACTCACCACCCTTTAATAGCAAACCCCCATCATTCAAACCCTCCTACATCAAACCCTGTCAAAATTAAGAGATGTAGGCCTACATTTTAGCTTAAGGGCTTAATAAAACATGAAATCACCACCCCTCCCTGAGGGATAATATATTTTAGATTTACAACCTCATATTCCAACGGTCTGGTATATAGACGATATGGCGGGTTCACTCTGAAAACTCAACCTTTTGGGTAGATCAAAAATACATCAGGGCAGGGGGGAAGATGGGGGATGAGAGGGTGTTTGGGACCCATCCAAAAGTTGTTGCTTATACTTCTAATCAAAGCATTGTGAAAATGCATGGTTATTGAAGATCAAACCGTCTGTGCCCTGGGAGAAGTCAGAAATGGGCTGCATTGTGATGTGAATAGTCAATTATCTGAAACGGGCCGTAGAGCGAGGATGATTGGTCACAGGATTACGTTGGAGATGACGAGTGTGTTTGAATTACAACCTGGACTGGAATTGTTTAGGTAATTATTGCACAGTACATCACAAAAGCTTGCGACTCTTGTCATTTTGTGCATCAATGCAACTGGGCTGAATGACTTCTGCTTTAACTGCCAATGAATAGACTTTCATTTTTCCCATCGTTCCCAAGGCTACCACAATGGTACTCTGTCCCTAAATTGACTGACCACTTGTATAGCTTGTGCAAAAGCAAGCTACACAGAAACGTTTAGACATATATTCACTCATTTTCAACCACATCAGTTTGTGTTCGACACTGCTAATATGGAGCTAGGTACTGTATGGTACTGTATATGGAGCTCGGTACTGTATATGGAGCCAGGTACGGTATGCAATGTCATGTTTTCTGTATTTAACCAACCAATCAAATGTTATTTTATTTGTCACATGACCCAAATACAACAGGTGTAGATTTTACTGTGAAATTATTATGAGCCCTTTCCCAACGATGCAGAGTTAAAAATAGGAAAAATTGTGATGAATTAAATAGTGATCAATCTGTGAAGGAAAAATGAATGTGTCTGACATAAATAAAATGCAAAAAAGACATTAATAGAAATGCATAATGACACAATTATCTGCAACATCAACCATAGAATATATGCTGGTAACCTTTCATTTTAAGGGGTCCTCATTACAGTGTAATGACATGTGCCATGACACTAACAAGTGCTGTAGTTAATTGTAATAACTTATAGTTACACTGTAATAGCAACATGTAATTGCAGTCTGCAATGCTTGTTACAAATGGGCAAGTTTCCACTAAATTCACCAATTTAGTGTTTCACTTCCTCTCAGCTGCATCCGATTCAGTAATAACTATCTAAATGTTGTTATCTCTTATGGACAGATGTGCTGGGTGTCTTAGATTACATAGTCTCTAATTACCTAACCGTGAATGCACACTCTTTAAAGATTTCCACTCAATGTTGTTGCTAGCACTTGCTGCAAAAACCGTACTAACTGACTTAACTTGAGTTTACAAAAACAGATTAAATATACAGTACCGGTCAAAAGTTTGGACACACCAGTCATTCAAGGGTTTTTCTTTATTTTTACTATTTTCTACAAAGTAGAATAATAGTGAAGACATCAAAACTATGAAATAATACATATTGAATCATGTAGTAACCAAAAAAGTGTTAAACAAATGAAAATACATTTTATATTTAAGATTCTTTAAAGTAGACAGCCTTTTCCTTGATGACAGCTTTGCACACTCTTGGCATTCTCTCAACCAGCTTCATGAGGTAGTCACCTGGAATCCATTTCAATTAACAGGTGTGCCTTGTTAAAAGCTCATTTGTGCAATTGCTTTCCTTCTTAATGCGTTTGAGCCAATCAGTTGTGTTGTGACAAGGTAGGGGTGGTATACAGAAGATAGCCCTATTTGGTAAAAGACCAAGTGCATACTATGGCAAGAACAGCTCAAATAAGCAAAGAGAAAGGACAGTCCATCATTACTTTAAGACACGAAGGTCAGTCAATCTGGAACATTTCAAGAACTTTGAAAGTTTCTTCAAGTGCATTCACAAAAACCATCAAATGCTATGATGAAACTGGCTCTCATAAGGACTGCCATAGGAAAGGAAGACCCAGCATTACCTCTGCTGCAGAGGATAAGTTCATTAGAGTGACCAGCCTCAGAAATTGCAGCCCAAATAAATGCTTCACAGAGTTCAAGTTACATCTCAACATCAACTGTTCAGAGGAGACTGCGTGAGTCAGGCCTTCATGGTGGAATTTCTGCAAAGAAACCACTACTAAAGGACACCAATAAGAAGAAGAGACTTGCTTGGGCCAAGAAACACAAGCATTAGACATTAGACCGGTGGAAATCTGTCCTTTGGCCCGATGAGTCCAAATTGGAGATTTTTGGTTCCAACCGCCGTCTATTTGTGAGACGCAGAGTAGGTGAGCGGATTATCTCCGCATGTGTGGTTCCCACCGTGACGCATGGAGGAGGAGGTGTGATGTTGTGGTGGTGCTTTGCTGGTGACACTGTCTGTGATTTATTTAGAATTTAAGGCCCACTTAACCAGCATGGCTACCACAGCACTCTGCAGCGATATGCCATGCCACCTGGTTTGTGCTTAGTGGGATTATCATTTGTTTTTCAACAGGACAATGAACAACACACCTCCAGGCTGTGTAAAGGCTATTTGAGATACTACTTCAGATGACCTGGCCTCCACAATCACCGGACCTCAACCCAATTGAGATGGTTTGGGATGAGTTGGACAGCTGAGTGAAAGCAGCCAACAAGTGCTCAGCATATATGGAAACTCCTTCAAGACTGTTGGAAAAGCATTCCAGGTGAAGCTGGTTGAGAAAATGCCAAGAGTGTGCAAAGCTGTCCAAGGCAAATCAAGGCAAAGGATGGCTACTTTGAAGAATCTGAAATATAAAATATATTTTGATTTGTTAAACACTTTTTTTGGTTACTACATGATACCATGTGTTATTTCATAGTTTTGATGTACAATGTACAATGTAGAAAATAGTACAAAATTAAGAAAAACCCTTGAATGAGTAGGTGTCTCCAAACTTTTACACTCGCCAGACAGTTTATTAGGTACACCTATCAGCACCGGGTCAGACACCCCATTGCCTCCAGAACAGCCTGACTTCTTCAGAGCATGGATTGTGTAAGGTGTCGGAAACGTTTGTTGCTCAATTGGTATCAAGAGACCTAACGTGTGTCATTCTGCACACCACTGTTGTATTGCGCTTTTATTTGTCTGTTTGTGGCACGCCTGTTAGTTTGAAAGACTCTTGCCATTGTCCTTCAACCTCTCTCATCAACAAGGTGTCTTCGCCCACAGGACCGCCGCTAACTGGATATTGTTTGTTTGTTTGCACCATTCTCGGAAAACCGTAGACACTGAAAGCCTTGATGCGTGCCTGTCTGCTCTATATAACAAGCCACGGGGTTTGTGACTCTGTTGTAGTGATCCATTTTTGTGAACGAGGTGGTGTAGTTCAACATCACAGACTGGGGTCATCCTCATCCTCAATGACTCTATACTATTATCATCATGCTTTCTATAGTTTAGGCCTGCTACCTAGCTAGTTGTTGTGTTATCCAGATAGCAATAATAGTGTTTACTGAAACTAATACACTTGCTTGTGTTAAGCTACATTGAAACTTACTCATAGTGTGTTGACACAAGTAGCTAGCTAGATAACTAACGTCAGCATGCTGGGTGTGTTTCACGTAATACCCTTTGGGCTTAGGATCAGGGAAGATTAGACCATCGAGTCCAGCTAACGTTAGCTAGATAGTTATCTAGCGAGTAGCGACCATAGCATAGCTATTTGTCCGCTTTCAGTAGCCAGCTATTCAAGGTTAGAAAACCAGCTAGCTAGTTAGTGTGATAGCTAATCTAAAAAAAACTCAACAGATTGCATGGAAATTCTATTCCGTAGATGGTAACTAGCTAATGTAAACTAACTCACTTTTGTACATCGCGCTGGTCCGTACAATTGACCTTATTTTTGCGCCCAAAAAACGTGAATCTTCCAGATCAACTGTAATATCAATACCACTGTAAAGCACAATTTCTCCTCTTTTCAACAAAATCAATGACGAGTCCTTCATGATGCCCATCTCTGCATGATTCAAGAAGGCAATGAGCTCCGTCGGGTCTTTTTTTTAATGGCGGGTGGGGAAGCGAAACCTATAGCGTGATTGTGAGAAGGAGAGATGTCGTGTGGGGAAACACTTTTTTTCAATCGATCTGTCCAACTTATCACCTTATCGCCTCTAAAATGTAAATAAAACACTATAAAGAGTTTATATAATGTGTCATTACATACCTATTGAAGGTTTGTGTCAAATTTGAATCAGGTTTTTAGGGCGGCGCTAAAGTGATCTTCAAAAGTAAACAGTGGTTTTGAGAGTCATGACCGCTTGCAGTGATGACGCAAAAAAATGACTAGGTATCCCCCCTTACCCTGTCCCTGTCCCTTTCTTGTTTTTAAATGTTGAGAGCAGTGCTACACCTGGTGGAGAGAGGCTGTAAGACAGAATTAGTTGCTTTATGCATGCTGCACATTACGCAATTACACGTCATGACGTACGTTTTTTCAACTTTTCTCCAATACTATAGAGCCATTACCATGTCAATCAACGCTTGAATAGAAACATAGTTCACACCCCAGATTTTGATGTCAACACAGTCACTATAGTCCCATTAGTTTTCTTTGCAGCGTTGTTTGAATGTCGCGGTTGCGCACATTTGTACGGAATGGGGTTAGCGTAAGTTAGCTAGTTAGCCTAGTTGATAGGCCTAACTAAAACTTCAGAAAAGGTAACGTTAGCTAGCTACAGTTGAATAGCTAGACAACACTAGGCTAGCTAGCTAACTACCTCTGCAAAATTCAAAACAAATTGCATGGAAACTGACTTTCTATATCCTGTGTTGACGTTTTTGTATTGTCCATGACACTTTGTTTCTTTTGCAGCAATCTCTCGTCTGGATTTTGCACACTGACCTTCTTCTCGACCCGTTCTTTGCACACTATCACATTTGTATTTATTTTACCTTTAATTAACTAGGCAAGTCAGTTATTAGTTTATTACAGAGTTGTGTCAATGAGGTGGTCGGTTTTCAATTGGCTAACACTTATCACATGGTTTGTGCAAGCTGAAATGTGCAGGCACTGAAATATGGTGCGTTGGGATATATGCTTGGGATGCTATTGGAAACTTTAACATTTGTAACAAGAATAGTAACAAGCACTCATTGTCACACCTCTCTAATTACAAACTGCAATTACCATCAGTTACACGTTTTTATTACAATGTAACTACGTGTTACAATTAATTACAATACTTGTTACAATGTAATTACAGTGTTATTACATATGTTATTACATTGTAATAAGGACCCCTTAAAATGTAGCGTTACCAATATGCTAACACGATAAATCATAACAAATCTGTTATTCTACGTTTTCTGAATGTAGTCAACAGCAGTGAAGTTTGCTATTAGGGCTCTCTCTGGAGACAATCACCTGTACTTTATCAAATTGATAGTTATTGATTGAGTGCAAGATTGAGAAGTTACCATGTAACCACAAAGGTTTGTCATCCAACTCTGTCAAAATAATGATTGATAGAGAGAGCACCCTTTGGAGTCAGATACAAGAAAGTTATGATGGAATAAAAAGTGAACTGTGAGGAAAAATAGCCCATGGAGAGCTGATCTCAATTTTATGTAGAACTTTTTGCTAGTATTTTGCTCATAAGTCATGACTTCCCAAAATACTTTTCTAGGGAAATATCACACAATTTTACCCTTGGCCTGAGCTGGACTATTTATGTGAGTTTTCTGCTGTTCCCTGTCTGGCTTCTGCAGTGAGAATAATGGTCTGATATGGTGGTACACAGTTTCTCACTTCTGAATATAGACTCTATTCTAAGTTTGGATATTTTGCCAAAACCAATCGTAACTTGAAGTTAGAGAGGTCTTGATAGAAATATATTTTTGTAGAAATTCTGAAATCCTATCATAACTCAATTTGTTTTCCTATATCGATACATGTCTGCCTCTCCATTAAGCTGTGTGTTACCAGCCTGTATTCACTCAAGAAACTCCCTATGGATTATATGTAGGTGGAAACTATCCATAGGCTGTCAGTTTTGATTTTATATCTAGCACATGCAACCACTCCTGTAGACAAAATGCACACAATATTAACTGCAAAAGCCATAGGCGCAACATTCACTGGGGCGGGGACAAGTGTCCCCCCCCACACACACACACATTCTGAAATTGCATTTTTGCCCCCCCCCCCCCCCCCCCCCCCCCCCGGTGTGTTTTAGGACCATGCAGAAGCCTCCGAGCATCGGGTAGGCTGTTTGGAGTGTTTATCCGACTGGATAAAAATAATAATAAAAAATAAAAACAATTCTGTCCCCCCCACTTCTAAAACCAAGGTTGCATCCCTTGCAAAAGCAGCCGCTAGTGTAAGAACACAACAAGGGTGACTAAACAGTTTGTGAACAGTGTTTTGGCATGTCAACATATTTGCCATTGACACATTATAAATCAAACTAATAGTGTATTAATAGTTGCTTCATAATAGAGACCAGAATGGAGTCTATGAGCTTTGACTCTAGTTTTACTCTAGTAAACTATCAATTCATTGAACCAGGGCCAGATAATACTGTTGGACTCTAGCATCTGTCTGCTACCAACACATGAGAATCATGTTCCCTGCCCTTTACTCCTACAAAACATGCCTGCCTGCATCCCATCTGCCTGTTCCACCTTTATTCTCACAACATGAGCCCAAACCATGAGGGAAGAGAGGGATGGACTATTTTCTCCTTGGAAGTACCAATTTGAAGGTCACAGAGGCTTTCCCCACTACTGTCCCTGTTTGTGGGCTAAATGAGTGCTGGCCCACGCCAGCTTTTAGAGCCCATTATCCGAAGGGAGAGGGGAGGAAATAGGGCTTCCCGTTGCCGTCTACCAGCCCTGGCTTCTCTCTGGCAGAGAACGAAGAATACCTTCTCAGTGGCAAAAAAAATCCTTGCCTGCTTTATGCGTCATTGACATGCAGAGTTACATCCAGCACAGAAACCGTTATTCCCTGCAACATTATTAATTCAGAAAGTCAGTTCCCGGCTTTAAATCAGGATTCCAAAACAATGTGCCAACTATCGAAGGGGAAACATGATTGAGATGTAGCACTGACAGGGTCATAAGAATCATCCCAATTTGCATTAATCAGCTCTGAGTCCACCAATTACTGAGATTTACTAAAATGATTGAGTCCACATCTCTTTACTGAATCCTCCAGTAAGAGCTATCGGTGCCCACCTAGGAGAAGTCATGGCTGCCTGGTTTGATCTCTGGGTGAAATGAGACAGGGGCTATATGAGTTCACAGCAACATGACACAGTAAAGTCCCAAATCAGAACCGATGCATGGTGTCCTCTCCTTTATACAACAGGAAAAAGAGAATGTTCCAGAAAATCTCAGCCCAACTAAGCAAACGATCAAGAGGATGTACTCTGGAGGTGTATGGTGAATACATTATGACTATTAGCTAACTAACTAAATATGCCAGGCTGTCCACAGAGTCCAGGATATTTAAAAGTATCCCAATATACGTAGATAGTTGTTTTATTATGTAGCTTCCAGTTCAGTGAAATCGGATGATGAAATCAAAATTTAGAGGACCGTTTTCCCAGTACCATTCCGGGAAAGATTCCATCCTCGCGGCAGCTTGGTGTTACGTTCCCCAGTTTCTGTGTTGTTTTGGGTTTGTATGTTTGTATTTCAGGAAATGGCTTCCTGAAGTCCAAAGCAGCTGATTGGTCGGCCCCATTGCAGATTGGCACTCTGACTCCGCCCTCTCATCAAGGGATACAGCTGTCTTCAATTACAAACTCCTTCTGCAGCTGGATAAAAGCCAGTGTTCCTTTGTCAGGAGAAGAGAGAGCTTCTTTGTATGTCATGTGGGTTGGTGTGGGTCTGTATAATTTGTTGTAAAGTATTTTGTAGCTGGTCCTGCAGAGGTATGTTTATGTCAAAAGGGCTGTGCTTTTTATTTGAAAATGCTCACTTTACATTAGTAACTGTTCCGTTTTTGTTCCGTGAAGGGGAAGGCACCTTGGGAGTGTTTAGGCAAGAGGCCTGCAGGCATACATATACCCGTAGTATGTACTCTGTCTATGCAAACTAGGTAAGACCTGGGTGGACTACCCCCTGTATTTTGGTTAGCGTGCCAGGTGGCGTAACTACCCATCCCGGGAGCGTTGTCATCAACTACAGTAATTAGCATAACGCAACGGACAAAAAACGGACAAATCTTTTCGAAAAAATATTAATGAAATATAGTGAAACACAGCTTAGCCTTTTGTTAATCACCCTGTCATCTCAGATTTTGAAATTATGCTTTACAGCCAAAGCAACACAAGCATTTGTGTAAATGTATTGATAGCCTAGCATAGCATTATGCCTAGCTAGCAGCAGGCAACCTGGTCACGAAAGTCAAAAGCAATCAAATTAAATCGCTTACCTTTGCGCTTCGATGTTTTCACTCACGAGACTCCCAGTTAGATAGCAGATGTTCCTTTTTTCACAAAATATTATTTTTGTAGTCGAAATAACTCCGTTAGTTCGTCACGTTTGGTTGAGAATTCGACCGGAAATTGCAGTCACGGCAACGCCGAAAAATATTCCAAATTAGCTCCATAATATCGACAAACATGGCAAACGTTGTTTTATAATCAATCCTCAAGGTGTTTTTCAAATATCTATTCCGTAATATATCCACCGGGACAGCTGTATTTTCAGTAAGACCGGGAGGAAAAATAGCTACCTCTGTCTATTATGCAAGAATTACTCAGAGCCCTCAGCCGGACACTTACGCAATGTAGTCGCTTACGCTCATTCTTCAACATAAAGGCGTGAAACTACGTCAATGCTGTAGACACCTTGGGGAATACGTAGAAAAGGGAATCTGGTTGATGGCCCATTCACTGCTCAATAGGGATGCATCGGAACGCAGAGCTTTCAAAACATGAGTCACTTCCTGATTGGATTTTTCTCAGGCTTTTGTCTGCAATATCAGTTCTCTTTATACTCACAATATTTTTACAGTTTTGGAAACTTTAGAGTTTTCTATCCTATACATGTTCTAGCATCTTGTCCTGACAAAATAGCCCTTTTACTTTGGGTACGTTATTTTTCCAAAAATGTAAATAGTGCCCCCTAGTTACAACAGGTTTTAAGAATAAGTAGGAGAGGGGCTCTAAATTTTACTTTATTTCCTTTGGTTCCGTCCAGCCCCTTTTCCCCAAATTACCGTGTGAAGGAAGAATAAATTCCCTGTAAACGGTAATATTCTCTGCCTCTGTCATCCTTACCCGGACCTACAGTCACATACCTCTATCACTCCACCGGGAGTTGCGTGTAGCAGGGTGTTGCGTTTCCTCCTCCCAGAGGCGTGCGTAACGCTTGGCAAAGCCACTTTTAATCCAGCCTGGTCACACCTGACGCAGATAACCAAGGTGACTATGTAGTGTGTATGTATATTTTTATTAATTCCAGTCATCAGATTCATAAAATACATGTATAGTTATCTTTTTAAAGGCCCACTGGTAATCTGATGGCATGTAAAATAGATCATGTGATAAACAAATGAGTATTACATATTAAATCTACTGACTAATACATCATATAGCCTCAGAAATAGTGACACATTATTGTTTAACATTCATGGCTGTAAAGGCCCGTTTAAGAAATGTCCGCTGCTGCTTTTTTCCATGTGTCCCGAGTGGATCCTGGCCATGGAGAGAACCATAAGTACAATTTCCTTAAATGTGAGCAGCCATTGTTGCAATGGTAACTGATGAGATGGAATCCATCTTTTGTACAAATCATTTTCTTAGCAACTGTGGTTCCTGCCAACCACACACTCTGTTCACGCAAATCAGAGTCATCACAAAGCAACATCACTACTGGATCTAACGACAATATTTTATCTATAAGTACAGAGATTACATTTGTGGAAAGTCAACAGAATTCAACCACCCCTGGGCATTTCCACAGCACATGCTGAAAGTACCAAGGACGCCTGTGGTGTAGCAACTCATTATAGTGATGGACTAATACCCATGTGATGTCTTTTTTGAGGTGTTAGGTTTTCACTTAAAAAATAATTGGTGATTGGGGTTTCTAGACTATGTAGTATTTCTGACTTCCAGTGTGAGGGAATATCAAAGTCCCTATTCCCAGCTCCCAGTCACATGCACAGATAGGGCTCTACCTGTGCAGAACACAGTCTCTGAAGTGCCCTTTTCGGTTGTGATATAATTGAACCCACTGCCCACAAGTTGTCATTAAATTCTAATCTGTGCTTCAGAACCAAAAGGTGGGTGTTCATATCCAGATGACCAGAAAGAACTTGTTTAATTTCCTCCCAGTTTTGCCTGGCAAAAGCAGAGTAGGTCTATATTTATCATCCGTATAAAATAGTTTATTAATTTACTACTGACTCATCTTTGCCAGAACTACAGGCTTACCTTGTGATTCGATCTACATCTTTCAAATTTCAGATAGGCCTGTTTGGGTGGCTATTGGCTATATAAGTATGTCTAAGGTAAGCAGCTGTAACATCGCACTGCCTTTAATATTACGGGATGACGATGTAACATGTTCTAGAGGATTTATTACAATATTTGTGCTGAAGAACAATGCTACCCGGCTGGCAACAAGCACTCTGCAGGAAGGCTGCCCTCCAAAGTGATGGTGAGGTGCAGACAGAACATGCTTTGCATCCAATCCTACAACCTCTGCTACAATTAGGCCATATGATTCTGCTTCCTCTGGACTCCAGAGATGTGACGTGATCTATCCCTAGTTGATATTGGCTGCTAACGTTAATGCCTTTCAGGTGAAAAACGCAGTTTATTTATGTTGCTTATCACCATTTATGGCTGTAATGACATGATACATTTGCGCAGCGATTGTGCACGCATGTTAGCTTGTGCACAGGTGCAAGTTTGGTACCACTCCTTTTTGGGGTTTGCGGGTCAAAAAGTTTGAAAACCACTGGGATACATGATCGTGGAAACAAATGGAGTTGGTTGGATATACAGTAGTAATGGTAGACTGATCTTCAGAACAGGGCTACCCAGTTGGCTAATCTTCTGGACAGGGCTACCCGGTTGGCTAATCTTTAGGACAGGGCTACCCGGCTGGCTAATCTTCAGGACAGGGCTACCCGGCTGGCTAATCTTTAGGACAGGGCTACCCGGCTGGCTAATCTTCAGGACAGGGCTACCCGGCTGGCTAATCTTCAGGACAGGGCTACCTGGCTGGCTAATCTTCAGGACAGGGCTACCCGGCTGGCTAATCTTTTATTTGGACTGAAATTGTTTCCCTCTTCTTGTAATAATTGCTCAGTCTGTGACCGCTGTTGCAGGAAAAACATTTTGAGGTGCCCTTTTTTTTGTTGGAGCTCATAAGTTCTGTGCACGGCCCTGCCAGCTCCATTTAGAGTGCATGAGAAGCCTGGTATCTTGTTGTGGTCTCTGACTCATGTAGCTCTGCTGCAATTGGCTTGGAAATGTCTCCCAGGAAGGCACAGGTCAAATTGTACATGAGACTCCTGACCACTACCCTGGCCTCTCAACCATGGACCTGCCCCTGAGGATCAACAACCCTCAGCTCCTCTCTCTCTCTGACACTACCAGGGATAAACAGAGATTCATAACACCATACTGAGGAGGAACTACGAATGTAAAGAAGACGATAAAGTATGTTAAAATGTGTGGAGGTTTTCCGCATGCTTCAATGAAGTTGTAACACTGTTCTTTGTAAGCATTATGGTGAGGATGTTTTTTTAAATGTCCATTGCAGAGTTTGAATGAAATGGCTATGACTAAAAGGTTAAGAGATGGCTCAGTTAAGAGACAGAATTCTGTGCCCCGGCTGTTAACCCACTACTCTTTGGATAGCAGGCATTGCCTCCGAGGTTTGAGGTTGCCTCCTGTCTCCTGGACGGCTGAAGCTGGAATTCCCTCATGGATCTAACCTCGTCTTACTTGGCCTGCGGTATAAGACTTACTGCCACATGAGCTTTAGTTATGGATCACTTCTGGGTTGGAAAAGCCCTACTGCAGCCAGCTTACACTGGCCTGTTCTGTCAATGTTATTGAGTCAGGGTGGTAAATGTCTTCTTCCTCCTTTTGGCCCAGCAGCACTCAATTCCCTCTCTAAGTGCCATGTCAATGAAAGCCTTTGCGCTGAATGCCCACCCAAAAAAAGAACAAATGGTTTTGTTCGCCCAAGGCTTTTGTGTCTAGGAGGATGCCACTCAGCAGGCTGGGAAGTTCCAGGCCACAGTCTTTTTATCTTGCTTCTGCCCCTGGCATTGACACAAGTTTATTTTATGGGCAATATCAAATATACTCTGACTTATACAGTGTCCCACCAAAAGAAATTGGATGAATAGAACGGCCGTCCCCATTCAAGACATTGATGGCATAATGGGTGGACTGGCAGCCATTTTGAATGTACCCTTGAGCTTACCAGTCAAATTGCCAGGGTTAGCGCTTCCAAGCCTGTTCTATTCATTCATTTCTGTGGTCCCACCCAGACTGATGGTAATGCAAGGCATTTCAGCAATGTGCCTGCCTGTTGAGATATTTAATAAACATATTACTACAAATCAAGTGTATCTCTTCATGTGTTCTTCATCTTGCCACTTTCTCACACATTCTTGAAATATATTTGAGATTGTATGTAAATCAGAATTAAGTCAAAACGCAACCAAAAAATTGGAGAGGTTGCTCCTTTCGTGTTCGTTTTATTTTCTGGAGTATGCTGTGCTACCATATTTAGAATTCTCTTTATTCACTTTACCATGTGTGTGGAAGAATGCTGGAGAAATGGACATGAGCAGCATGCAGATCTCCCTTGCTGAGTTGAAACAGTATGGGAGAGGTTATCTGTCTTACTCTATTGTTTCAACAGAAATATAATAGTTATCCGTCAGTTCTCCTAATGGCGTGTCAACGAGCACAAACAGGCTGAAAAGTGGGGCTGCTATGGGGCCAAAAACACTGGTGCAGGTGCCAAAGTACTTAGCTACAATTAGCCATATTGGGGCTGTATTTTACAGGGCAGCTGAACTAAAAAAAAAACTACTTCTCGGGTTGAAAATGGCCTTTGTGGCATCAATATTAGTCAGAAACATTGATTCTAGGTAACAGCAAGATGACGCCTACAGAGATGGTCGCCTCGCTTTGAGTTCTTAGGAAACTATGCAGTATTTGTTTTTTTATGTGTTATTTCTTACGTTGTCAGACCAGAAGTGTTATTATATACAGCCGGGAAGAAATATTGGAACTATTGGATATAAGAGCGACGTCAACTTTCCAACATTATGACCAGAAATACAACTTTACCGAAGCTGGTCCTTTGTTCGGACTACCACCCAGGACAGTGGATCTAATCACAGAAACCGACCCAAAACAACATCGCCGTAGAAGAGACAGACGGAGCGGCTTCCTGGTCAGGCTCCGTAGGCGTGCACACCACCCACCTCTTCCGAGGATACTACTCGCCATTGTCCAGTCTCTTGACAACAAGGTAGATGAAATTAGAGCAAGGGTTGCCTTCCAGAGAGACATCAGAGATTGTAACATTCTCTGTTTCACAGAAACATGGCTCTCTCAGGATATGTTGTCGGTCGGTTCAGCCACCGGGCTTCTTCATACGTCGCGCTGACAGAGATTAACACCTCTCTGGAAGAGGGCGGGGGTGTTTCCTTCATGACCTATGGTGTAATCATAACAACATACAGGAACTCAAGTCCTTCTTCTCACCCGACCTAGAATTACTTTACAATCAAATGCCGGCCATATCATCTCCCAAGAGAATTCTCGTCAGTTATCGTCACAGCTGTGTATATACTCGTCATCAAGCTCGAGACCCTGGGTCTCGACCCCGCCCTGTGCATCTGGGTACTGGACTTCCTGACGGGCCGCCCCCAGGTGGTGAGGGTAGGTAAGAACATCTCCAGCCCACTGATCCTCAACACTGGTGCCCCACAAGGGTGCGTTCTGAGCCCTCTCCTGTACTCCCTGTTCACCCACGACTGCGTGGCCATGCACGCCTCCAACTCAATCATCAAGTTTGCGGACGACACTACAGTGGTAGGCTTGATTAGCAACAACGATGAGATGGCCTACAGGGAGGAGATGAGGGCCCTCGGAGTGAGGTGTCAGGAAAATACCTCACACTCAACGTCAACAAAACAAAGGAGATGATTGTGGACTTCAGGAAACAGCAGAGGGAGCACCCCCCTATCCACATCGACGGGACAGTAGTGGAGAGGGTGGAAAGTTTTAAGTTCCTTGGCGTACACATCACGGACAAATTTAATTGGTCCACCAACACAGACAGCGTTGTGAAGAAGGCGCAGCACTGCCTCTTCAACCTCAGGAGGCTGAAGAAATTCGGCTTGTCACCAAAAGCACTCAGAAACTTCTACAGACGCACAATCGAGAGTATCCTGTCGGGCTGTATCACTGCCTGGTATGACAACTGCTCCGCCCACAACCGTAAGGGTCTCCAGAGGGTAATGAGGTCTGCACAACGCATCACCGGGGGCAAACTACCTGCCCTCCAGGACACCTACACCACCCGATGTCACAGGAAGGACCTAAAGATCATCAAGGACAACAACCACCTGAGCCATTGCCTGTTCACCCCGCTATCATCCAGAAGGCGAGGTCAGTACAGGTGCATCAAAGCAGGGACCAAGAGACAGAAAAACAGCTTCTATCTCAAGGCCATCAGACTGTTGAACAGCCACCATTAACATTGAGTGGCTGCTGCCAATATCCTGACTCAACTCCAGCCACTTTAATAATGGAAATCGATGTAAAAACTGTATCACTAGCCACTTTAAACAATGCCACTTAATATAATGTTTACATACCCTACATTACTCATCTCATATGTATATGTATATACTGTACTCTATATCATCTACTGCATCTTTATGTAATACATGTATCACTAGCCACTTTAAACTATGCCACTTTGTTTACATACCCTACATTACTCATCTCATATGTATATAATGTACTCGATACCATCTACTGCATCTTGCCTATGCCGTTCTGTACCATCACTCATTCATATATCTTTATGTACATATTCTTTATCCCTTTACACTTGTGTGTATTAGGTAGTTGTTGGGGAATTGTTAGATTACTTGTTAGATATTACTGCACTGTTGGAACTAGAAGCAAAAGCATTTCATTACACTTGCATTAACATCTGCTAACCATGTACATGAGACCAATAAAATTTGATTTGATTTAGTGTAGCAATTGACCTCAAAGTGTAAATAGCATCGTTTTGGTCATAAAGTCAGTATCTTCCAAAACAGAGACATGCAAGATTTAGAGAAGCTGTTACATTCCTAGATTCCTTGGATATTTTAGGGTTGGATTTTGATTTCAATCATGCCCACTTGTCCTCTAACACGGGATGGTAATGCCTGGGGAGAATTATCATGCACATAGAAACAGCTGCGCTGATTACGCTCTATCCAGTCATAGCAGCAGAAACCACAGACAGTGAGACAGACCTGTCCAGCCTCAGACCAGTTTACATTAGACAACACGTCACCAATGTTATGTTGAAAGAACACTTGGCCCCTGAGCCATTTATGGAATGGTGTCACTTGTTGATATGTTGGATGTTGATCACTCCAGTCTATCTGTTTTGGACAAAATGAGAATTGAGACAACTTGCATCCCATCCCACTTGTCAGTATTACAAAATTGAGGAATATTGAACAAAACACCTTAGCTAGATGTAAAATTGCAAAATGAATGACAGATTTCTTGATGTATCTTTATTAGATTGATGCTGACTATTTTGCGGAAGTGGTAGTGTTGTTACTATGGTGACTCAAGAGAAACAAACAACAACAATAACTGACAGGGTACGAGATTTTTTTTAAAACAACGTGGCAGGGAGCATTGGGCCAATAACAAAGACATTGCTGGTTCGAATCCCAGAGCCGACTAGTTGAAAAATCTGTCATTGTGCCCTTGAGCAAGGCACTTAAAGTGAACTGCTCCTATAAGTTCCTCTGGATAAGAGTGTCTCCCACACCCCCAAGATGCTAATCTTATTTTTTTATGAGTAGCAGAAAAGCCTCAGGCCAAATCGATGAGTTCAGCCACACTTTAGCAAAAGGACAAGTCATCACGTTCGTACTTGCCAGTAATGAGAATGTTCCCTGCTGAACAAACCTCTATTTCTGGTCATTTCGACAGTCATGTTGGGTAGATCTTTATCTTCATTCAACCAAAGTACATTGCTCCCTTCTTCCTTGCCAGCTGTAGGATTGCCTGCTTGGCCAGATACCCCTGCATCCTTACAATCACCACAAAGGATTTGTCATCACATTCACTTGATTTGTCATCACATCCATTTAGATTTCGGTCCGATTCAGTATATGTTCTCTACAGCCAGGTCACAGGGGAGTTCCTCAGCCAAAAAATTAAATTACAAAAAGATTCTCCCATGCTCATCGGGTAGGCTTGTCTACCGAACAATGTAGATATAATAATAGCTTATCCCCATGTAGCACTGGTGACCTTTCTCAAAGTCCTTTTGAAAAGCTATTTATGTAGGGGAGAGTGGGGTAACTCCTGCTCTCACCTACCCGCCTGGGGCTCAATCTACCAAACATCGGCTGGAGTGGATCTGGAAAATATTCAACACATACTTTCCATCTGACATTAATTCCACAAACAAAAGTAATCAAGCTTTGACATCAGTCCTATTTATTTGAGTTTCTTTCTCAGGTAGTTTTCAGCTGAATGTGCCATTTAGATATAATTGGATGCATCTGAATCATAAAAAGAGAGAAACCTAGACGGGGATGGTTGCTATAATGACAATCACAGATGATGTGTTTATGAGATTGAAATATGGTGACCTTTGGGATATTGTGTTTTATGGAAATTCAAAACTTAGCAGCAAAAAAAGCAAAGTTGAAGCTATTTATAGACCACCCGGTATGTTCCACCTTGGTTACTATTGAAACAACAGGCCACATCTACTTCAATAACCCTCCTATCTGAGGGGTAGCAGTCAGTCAGTCAGACCCCCGTTGATTCCAGGAATGAAAGAAAATGAGTATCCTTCTCCTCCTGACATCACAGCAACATGCACACACTCTGATCTTGGTGTTCACCAAAGGAGAGAAGACATTCTCAAAGAACAGGCCCCGAGAAATAAGGCTCTGCAACCAAACACTCTCTCTTGTTTTAGTTATCTGAATGTTCCTCTGTAATGGGGTCTCAGCTACAGATACAGCTGGAATAAGAATAAGAGAGAGGGCTGGAGAAAGCAACTGTTCCTGCTTTTCTGATAAGTGGCACACAATATTGTCTTCATTAGTCTTTAATGGGTGAGATAGGATGACTGTTCTGAAGTGTGTGTGTGTGTGTGTGTGTGTGTGTGTGTGTGTGTGTGTGTGTGTGTCTACTTCTGCACTTGTGCAGTGTGTGTATATGTGTCAGCGTTCATTTTTACCCCAGCTATTTTAGATTTAGTCTTAGACTTTCTGACTAAAATACCATTTAGTCTTAGTCCCAAATTAGTCATTTCATCATTCTTAGTTTTAGTTATGACTTGTATAAGTTTTAGTCACAGTCATTTTAGTCAGTGCATTTTTCCCCATCAAATAATACACTTTTGCCTTTAAATTCCATCATGTGCACATTCAGATAGCCTTGTCCAACTAGGCCTACTATCCCTTGTATAGCTGGCACATTGCTGTTGTGGCAGATTGTAACCAATGCCAGCCATGATTTACTATATACAGTTAAAGTCGGAAGTGCATACACTTAGGTTGGAGTCATTAAAACACGTTTTTCAACCACTCCACAAATTTCTAGTTAATAAACTATAGTTTTGGCAAGTCGACTTTGTGCATGACACAAGTAATTTTTCCAACAGTTCTTTACAGACAGATCATTTCACTTATAATTCACTGTATCACAATTCCAGTGGGTCAGAAGTTTACATACAGTAAGTAGACTGTGCCTTTAAACAGCTTGGAAAATTCCAGAAAATTATGTCACGGCTTTAGAAGCTTCTGATAGGTTAATTTACATAATTTGAGTCAATTTGAGGTGTACCTGTGGATGTATTTCAAGGCCTACCTTCAAACTCAGTGCCTCTTTGCTTGAAATCATGGGAAAATTAAAAGAAATCAGCCAAGACTTCAGGTTCATCCTTGGTTCATCCTTGGGAGCAATCAGGTTCATCCTTGGGAGCAATTTCCATATGCCTGAAGGTACCACGTTCATCTGTACAAACAGTAGTATGCAAGTATAAACACCATGGGACCACGCAGCCGTCACACCACTCAAGAAGGAGATGCGTCCGGGCTCCTAGAGATTAACGTACTTTGGTGCAAAAAGTGCAAATCAATCCCAAAACAACAGCAAAGGACCTTGTCAAGACGCTGGAGGAAACAGGTACAAAAGTATCTATATTCACAATAAAACGAGTCCTATATTGACATAACCTGAAAGGCCGCTCAGCAAGGAAGAAGCCACTGCTCCAAAACCACCTGCACATGGGGACAAAGATCGTACTTTTTGGAGAAATGTCCTCTGGTCTGATGAAACAAAAATAGATCTGTTTGGCCATAATGACCATCATTATGTTTGGAGGAAAAAGGGGGATGCTTGCAAGCCGAAGAACACCATCCCAACCACATGGGTGGCAACATCATGTTGTGGGGGTGCTTTTCTGCAGGAGGGACTGGTGCACTTCACAAAATAGATGGCATTATGAGGTAGGAAAATTATGTGGATATACTGAAGCAACATCTCAAGACATCAGTCAGGAAGTTGAAGCTTTGTTGCAAATGGGTCTTCCAAATGGACAATGACCCCAAGCATACTTCCAAAGTTGTGCTAAAATGACTTAAAGACAACATTGGCAAGGTATTGGAGTGGCCATCACAAAGCCCCTCCCTCGGTCCTATAGAACATTTTTGGGCAGTTACACCAGCTCTGTCAGGAGGAATGGGCCAAAATTCACCCAACTTATTGTGGGAAGCTTGTGGAAGGCTACCCAAAACATTTCACCCAAGTTCAACAATTTTAAGGCAATGCTACCAAATACTAATTGAGTGTATGTAAACTTCTGACCCACTGGGAATGTGATGAAAGAAAAAAAAGCTGAAATAAATAATTCTCTCTACTATTATGCGGACATTTCACATTCTTAAAATAAAGTGGTGATCTTAACTGACCTAAGACAGGTAATTGTTACCAGGATTAAATGTCAGGAATTATGAAAAACTGAGTTTAAATGTATTTTGCTAAGATGTATGTAAACTTCCGACTTCAACTGTAGGCTACAAAGCCTTGGCTATAGGTTAAACAATTTAGACATACAGCCATTTTCTTCCCATCCTAACATTAGGATGGGGGTAAATTACAGTGATTTCCTTAAAAAGGGGAGAATCCGAACTTTCCAACAATTCCAGCAATACTACAGCAATCCTTATATTCAGCAAATAGCATGAATATTTCCAATCTGGAAAAAACAACCGCCCTCGCATTTCCAGACTGTGAGAGCGGCAACACCGCCTAGATGAAAGTAAGAGAGGGTGAACACTATTATTTCTAGTTTATTTAACTAGGCAAGTCAATTAAGAACAAATTCTTATTTTCAATGACACCCTAGGAATAGTGGGTTAACTGCCTGTTCAGGGGCAGAACAACAGATTTGTACCTTGACAGCTCGGCAATTTGAACTTGCAACTTTTCAGTTACTAGGCCAACGCTCTAGCCACTAGGCTACCCTGCCGCCCCAGTTTAGGTTAGTTACAATTGATGTGTCCTGACTTCCCATCAGTTGAAAAGTTTGAGGAGTGACTGAAGTGACCACCAGGGAGCTTTGTGTGAGAGTCGGGCAATTCGGCTCAATCAGACCACGCGACTGAAGGCGCTAATTCTGTATATTAGAGGATTGCGTTGAATATGATGCATAGCCATGGATGCTTATGATTGGACAAAACAGATTAGTCCATTTGTCTCATGTGAAGTTCTCGTCTTGTCACGTTTACGTAAACTAAAAGTACACTTTTTTTTTCATGCCATTTTTTGAAGTCTTCTTGGTTATGACGCTACAAGCTTGGCACGCCTGTATTTGGGGGGTTGCTCCCCATCCAAGCCGATAGAGCTTAGGCCCAAGCGTTGCTGCACAGCTATTTTCAGGTTTCTCCAGAGATGTTCCATCGGGTTCAAATCCGGGCTCTGATGGGCCACTCAAGGACAATGTAGGCCACTGTGTTCTTGGGGACCTTCAATGCTGCAGAAATTGTTTGGTACCCTTCCCCAGATCTGTGTCTCGACACAATCCTGTCTCGGAGCTATACGGACAATTCCTTCAACCTCATTGATTGGTTTTTGCTCTGACATACGCTGTCAACTGTGGAACCTTATATAGACAGGTGTGAGACATTCCAAATCATGTCCAATCAATTGAATTTATCACAGGTGGACTCCAATCAAGTTGTAGAAACATCTCAATGATGATCAATGGAAACAGGATTCACCTGAGCTAAATTTCGAGTCTCAGAGCAAAGGGTCTGAATGCATATGTAAATAAGGTATTTCTGCGTTTTCTGCGTAAATGTCTAAAAACCTGGTTTGCTTTGTCGTTTTGGGGTATTTTGTGTAGACTGATGAGAAAAAACATATTGAATCAATTTTAAAATAAGGCTGTAAGGTAACAAAACGTGGGAAATGTCAAGGGGTCAAAATACTTTCCGAATGCACTGTAATTGCACACGTGTGTGTATGACTGAATATACTCCAACACTTGACGTCTGACACTCTGCCACACACCAGGTTTGTTGCCAACATGTGGCCCCGCACTCCAGAGCCCTGTCTTTCTGTCTTACAATTGGTATTCACACTCATCCATTCATGTGTATAGTTAGCTCTCTGCCAGGGCTGCATTTTTAATGGTAATGACTTGTTCCCCTGTCCCTCCCCTGCATTGGGTTATTTACAACTGCTTTCGGATTCACCATGGCCCTCTAGCATTCCACTTCATTCAACCTGACTCATAGTAGCTTTCAAACACAGAGAAGCAGGCAGAGAGGCCTATCGTCTATTTCTGTGTTTCTTTTGTTTCTCCGTTGTACTGATGTAACTGGTTTCGTGGATTGAATGATTACATTTATTAGACTATTTTATAAATCATACATAAGGGTGCTCCAGCCGGTGACGCACGCCTCCACGTACAATTTAAGGAAATCATCAAGGAAAACACAGTAAAGTTTAAAAGCTTATTTCCATTGTGGTCCTTTTGTAAGGAGGATGCAGCAAGGTTAGGGGGCAATTGTAGTGGCAACAGACAATGATAGACAAAATTATTGTTTGTTTCATAAAATAGCCAAATAGTACAGTTCTATTTCCTAATACACAACTATGGACATATATATCTCCCTTGTCTCATATACCCTTAATATATAAAACAGTTAATCCCTAATATATACAATATAACCATAATATGATACACAATTGGCAGCAAAAAGGCAGACCATATGCTATCCCGGGCATTTCCTTCTCAGCCACGTACTACAATCTTTTAACTCACTTTTGAGACATGCTACTATTTAGCCATTTTTGGGGTGAGAACTTGAAACTACCAATTGAAGGTATAAGTTTCCAATTCTTGGGAAGACTATTCCAAAGAATGGCATCTGAGGACAAAAATGCTTCTTTCCCCATACCACTATTAAATCTAAAAGGAACCATGTCAGTTTTACTCCTTCTAGTGGAATAGTTATGCTTATCCCGGACCAAGTTAAAGTATTTACAGTGGGGCAAAAAAGTATTCAGTTTAAGTTTAAGTTCTCCCACTTAAAATGATGAGAGAAGCCTGTAATTTTCATCATAGGTACACTTTAACTATGACAGACAAAATTAGAATTTTTATTTTTAATTAATTTATTTGCAAATTATGGTGGAAAATACATATTTGGTCACCTACAAACAAGCAAGATTTCTGGCTCTCACCGACCTGTTACTTCTTCTTTAAGAGGCTCCTCTGTCCTCCACTCGTTACCTGTATTAATGGCACCTATTTACAGTGCCTTGCGAAAGTATTCGGCCCCCTTGAACTTTGCGACCTTTTGCCACATTTCAGGCTTCAAACATAAAGATATAAAACTGTATTTTTTTGTGAAGAATCAACAACAAGTGGGACACAATCATGAAGTGGAACGACATTTATTGGATATTTCAAACTTTTTTAACAAATCAAAAACTGAAAAATTGGGCGTGCAAAATTATTCAGCCCCTTTACTTTCAGTGCAGCAAACTCTCTCCAGAAGTTCAGTGAGGATCTCTGAATGATCCAATGTTGACCTAAATGACTAATGATGATAAATACAATCCACCTGTGTGTAATCAAGTCTCCGTATAAATGCACCTGCACTGTGATAGTCTCAGAGGTCCGTTAAAAGCGCAGAGAGCATCATGAAGAACAAGGAACACACCAGGCAGGTCCGAGATACTGTTGTGAAGAAGTTTAAAGCCGGATTTGGATACAAAAAGATTTCCCAAGCTTTAAACATCCCAAGGAGCACTGTGCAAGCGATAATATTGAAATGGAAGGAGTATCAGACCACTGCAAATCTACCAAGACCTGGCCGTCCCTCTAAACTTTCAGCTCATACAAGGAGAAGACTGATCAGAGATGCAGCCAAGAGGCCCATGATCACTCTGGATGAACTGCAGAGATCTACAGCTGAGGTTGGAGACTCTGTCCATAGGACAACAATCAGTCGTATATTGCACAAATCTAGCCTTTATGGAAGAGTGGCAAGAAGAAAGCCATTTCTTAAAGATGTCCATAAAAAGTGTTGTTTAAAGTTTGCCACAAGCCACCTGGGAGACACACCAAACATGTGGAAGAAGGTGCTCTGGTCAGATGAAACCAAAATTGAACTTTTTGGCAACAATGCAAAACGTTATGTTTGGCGTAAAAGCAACACAGCTGAACACACCATCCCCACTGTCAAACATGGTGGTGGCAGCATCATGGTTTGGGCCTGCTTTTCTTCAGCAGGGACAGGGAAGATGGTTAAAATTGATGGGAAGATGGATGGAGCCAAATACAGGACCATTCTGGAAGAAAACCTGATGGAGTCTGCAAAAGACCTGAGACTGGGACGGAGATTTGTCTTCCAACAAGACAATGATCCAAAACATAAAGCAAAATCTACAATGGAATGGTTCAAAAATAAACATATCCAGGTGTTAGAATGGCCAAGTCAAAGTCCAGACCTGAATCCAATCGAGAATCTGTGGAAAGAACTGAAAACTGCTGTTCACTAATGCTCTCCATCCAACCTCACTGAGCTCGAGCTGTTTTGCAAGGAGGAATGGGAAAAAATGTCAGTCTCTCGATGTGCAAAATTGATAGAGACATACCCCAAGCGACTTACAGCTGTAATCGCAGCAAAAGGTGGCGCTACAAAGTATTAACTTAAGGGGGCTGAATAATTTTTTATTTGTTAAAAAAGTTTGAAATATCCAATAAATGTCGTTCCACTTCATGATTGTGTCCCACTTGTTGTTGATTCTTCACAAAAAAATACAGTTTTATATCTTTATATTTGAAGCCTGAAATGTGGCAAAAGGTCGCAAAGTTCAAGGGGGCCGAATACTTTCGCAAGGCACTGTAAACTTGTTATCAGTATAAAAGACACCTGTCCACAACCTCAAACAGTCACACTCCAAACTCCACTATGGCCAAGACCAAAGAGCTGTCAAAGGACACCAGAAACAAAATTGTAGACCTGCACCAGGCTGGGAAGCGTGAATCTGCAATAGGTAAGCAGCTTGGTTTGAAGAAATCAACTGTGGGAGCAATTATTAGGAAATGGAAGACACACAAGACCACTGATAATCTCCCTCGATCTGGGGCTCCACGCAAGATCTCACCCCGTGGGGTCAAAATGATCACAAGAACGGTGAGCAAAAATCCCAGAACCACACAGGGTGACCTAGTGAATGACCTGCAGAGAGCTGGGACCAAAGTAACAAAGCCTATCATCAGTAACACACTACGCCACCAGGGACTCAAATCCTGCAGTGCCAGACGTGTCCCCCTGCTTAAGCCAGTACATGTCCAGGCCCGTCTGAAGTTTGCTAGAGAGCATTTGGATGATCCAGAAGAAGATTGGGAGAATGTCATATGGTCAGATGAAACCAAAATAGAACTTTTTGATAAAAACTCAACTCGTCGTGTTTGGAGTACAAAGAATGCTGAGTTGCATCCAAAGAACACCATACCTACTGTGAAGCATGGAGGTGGAAACATCATGCTTTGGGGCTGTTTTTCTGCAAAGGGACCAGGATGACTGATCCGTGTAAAGGAAAGAATGAATGGGGCCATGTATCGTGAGATTTTGAGTGAAAAGCTCTTTCCATCAGCAAGGGCATTGAAGATGAAACGTGGCTGGATCTTTCAGCATGACAATGATCCCAAACACACCACCCGGGCAACGAAGGAGTGGCTTCGTAAGAAGCATTTCAAGGTCCTGGAGTGGCCTAGCCAGTCTCCAGATCTCAAACCCATGGAAAATCTTTGGAGGGAGTTGAAAGTCCGTGTTGCCCAGCATCAGCCCCAAAACATCACTGCTCTAGAGGAGATCTGCATGGAAGAATGGGCCAAAATAGTCTGTCATAATTGACGTGTACCTATGATGAAAATTACAGTCCTCTCTCATATTTTTAAGTGGGAGAACTTGCACAATTGGTGGCTGACTAAATACTTTTTTGCCCCACTGTACATAGGTCCTTGGGGACCATATTGTGGACAAGCTTATGAACAAGACACGATGTAATCTGAGAGACTCTCTCCTCCACTTTGAGCCATCTGGGGCTATCAAAGTAGGAATGGTCAAGATTAATATGTACTGGAATTTTAAGAATAGTCCTGAATAATTTGTTCCAAGATGTCTGCTGTTTATTTTTTATGATCTTGGGGGCACTATTGTACCAGGAAGAGCAAATATAGTCAAAGTGCCACTGAACTAGAGCCACTGCCAATGCTACCACTGCATTCTTATCCAGATACTTGGAGGTTCTTGCTAGAAACCTAATTTTATGGTCCAATTTGGAGATAACTTTTTATGCCATGCTCTCCCTGTCAGATGTTATCTAGCACACATCCAAGATAATTAACACACTTTTTCTGTGATTACCAAGTCACCTACAACCCCCTTAAAATCAGAGAATTTCTTCAGTCTCACTTTGGGCCATAACAAATGGAATCTGTTTTTCCAAGGTGAAGTGGCAGCTTATTGTCATATAGCCATTTACTGACATTCAGAAGTTCAGCACTGAGGGCTTTCTCAACCACATTTTTGTCTTTGTGGTATACCAACTGTGCAAAATCATCGGCATAGAGGAAAAGGTCACTTGTACAGGCAGATTTCAGATAATTTACAGTTGTCATGACATTGGCCTGGGAGTAGGTTTATGACAGTCATAAATACCTCTTCCCCCTTTTTCCTCTCTCTACCCTACTGATGTTACATTTGCAAACCCCTTGGTTAACATAAAGATTCTGGGAACATCAGAAGGTGGGGGGAAATGAACTATATTCTGGTAATCCGACCAATTGAACATATGAGGTGGTACTTAATGAATATGATGTCAGTTCGGTTGTCATCTGAGACATTCTCATCAATGATAAGATGACATAAACTCTACAGTGGAAAGTCTACACATCAGAGTTATCGGATTCACATGGAATTGTTGTTCAATTTAAATGTTTGAATATGAAATTATTCGTGATGGGATGAAATGTGATTTTAGTTTCTAAAATGTGAGATTTGGGTTTTCATGAGGTAGGGCTCTGCTCAATCAGTGGCCCGCACCTGTAAAAGGGACATGGGCTATAAAACTTTTCAAACACGCCCTCCTCTCCCTTCCTGTATAAAGCCTTGACGACAACCTCCTGTTCCGAGGATATGAGGACGACGGTCCGATGTGAGAATGGTTCAGATAATAACTACAGAACGAAGCCAACATCAGCGTGAGCTTTGGTTGCGAATAGTATGAACTTTGAACTCTTATTCACTACAGAAGTGATACCTCCTAACCATTGAGTTGGCAACAGCAGCTGCAAACGAGGGGTAGGAAGGAAAAGACAGAGTATCCCGTCTATCACACAACAACGTTACCAATTGACCACCAGAGACATTCTTCAAAGGGCAAAGGACTAGGTTTGGCAACACGACCTTCCATCTACCACCAACCTACTGAAGCGCAGCTCAGAGTAAATATTTATTACATTTTCCTTTTCCAAATGGGCGGTAATTTAGAATGCTTAAGATACTGTATTTACGATAGCACAGCTTCTTCCTTTGTTACTCAGTCTTCCCGCTCTTTCACTCAAACCCAGCCCCTTTTCTTTGGTGTAACAAGCTATCATATCTGTTCCGCCCGCTAGGGACGTTTTCCTTTATGACGTAATTTGTAATCAAGTTATGATTAATTATGTGTATGTGTAATTTTGTGTGATTAGTTAGGTATTTAGTAAATAAATAATTAAACCCAATTTTGTATTGCTAGTTCAACTTGTTAGCCAGGGTTCGTGAAGATAACCAAGGAATTACAACTTTCAGATGAGACTGAATTAAGGTGACGATTAATATTGACTGCTATTGATGTAAAATATTACTAGGTCTTTAAGAGATTATTCAGAAGATAACAGCTCTATAAATATTATTTTGTGGTGCCCCGACTCTCTAGTTAATTACATTTACATGATTAGCTCAATCAGGTAATATTAATTACGGATAAATTATTTTATAGAATAGCATGTCATATCACTTAATCCAGCATAGCCAAAGACACGGCACAGTACTGTGCAAAGGTTTTAGGCAGGTGTGAAAAAATGCTGTAAAGTATGAATGCTTTCAAAAATAGACATGTTAATAGATTAGATGTATCAATTAACAAAATGCAAAGTGAGTGAACAGAGGAAAAATCAACATCAAATCAATATTTGGTGTGACCACCCTTTGCCTTCAAAACAGCATCAGCTGTTCAAAACAGCATTCTTCTAGGTACACTTGCACATAGTTTGAAGGAACTCGGCAGATAGATTGGCCCAAACAACTTGGAAAACTAACCGCAGTTCTTTTGTGGATTTAGGCAGCCTCAGGTGCTTCTCTCTCTTCATGTAATCCCAGACAGACATGATGATGTTGAGATCAAGGCTCTGTGGGGGCAATACCATCACTTCCAGGACTCCTTGTTCTTCTGGACGCTGAAGATAGTTCTTAATGACATTCGCTGTATGTTTGGGGTTGTTGTCATGCTGCAGAATACATTTGGGGCCAATCAGATGCCTCCCTGATGGTATTGCATGATAAGTATCTGCATATACTTCTCAGCATTGAGGAGACCATTAATTCTGACCAAATCTTCAACTCCATTTTCAGAAATGCAGACCCAAACTTGCAAGGAACCTCCACCATGCTTCACTGTTGACAGCAGACACTCATTCGTGTACCGCTCTCCAGCCCTTCAGCAAACAAACTGCCTTCTGCTACAGCCAAATATTTGACTCATCAGTCCAGAGCACCTGCTGCCAATTTTCTGCACCCCAGTTCCTGTGTTTTCGTGCATAGTTGAGTTGCTTGGCCTTGTTTCCACGTTGGAGGTATGACTTTTTGTCCGCAAGTCTTCCATGAAGGCCACTTCTGACCAGAATTTTCCGGACAGTAGATGGGTGTACCAGGGTCCCACTGTTTTCTGACAATTCTGAGCTGATGGCACTGCTGGACATCTTCAGTGTGTGAAGGGAAGTAAGCATGATGTCTTTCATCTGCTGCAGTAAGTTTCCTTGGCCGACCACCGCGTCTAAGGTCCTCAACATTGCCTGTTTCTTTGTGCTTCTTCAAAAGAGCTTAAACAGCACATCTGGAAACCCCTGTCTTCCTTGAAATGTCTACCTAGGACAGACCTTGCTGATGCAGTATAACTACCTTGTGTCTTGTTGCTGTGCTCAGTCTTGCCGTGGTGTATGACTTTTGACAGTAAACTGTCTTCAGCAACCTCACCATGTTAGCTGAGTTTGACTGTTCCTCGCCCAGTTTTATTCCTCCTACACAGCTGTTTCTGTTTCAGTTAATGATTGTGTTTCAATCTACATATTGCATTGATGATCATTAGCATCTGTTTGGTATAATTGTTCAATCATACACCTGACTATATGCCTACAAAATCCCTGACTTTGTGCAAGTGTGCCTACAAGAATTGATGCACTTTTGAAGGCAAAGGGTGGTCACACCAAATATGGATTTGATTTTTCTTCTGTTCACTCACTTTGCATTTTGTTAATTGATAAATGTAATCAATTAACATGTCTATTTTTTGAAAGCATTCTTACATTACAGCATTTTTTCACACCTGCCTAAAACTTTTTCACAGTACTGTACATACAACAGAAAGAAAATTGGACCCAGTACGCTCCCTTGAGGTACCCTGCAGTTCAAGATTTTGGGTTTAGACAGGGTCCCATCCACATTCACCATCTGTTTTCTTTCTTGCAGATAAGAGCTAGCCCATTATACTGTTAAGTTGTTAAAGCCCATGGCTCTTAGTTTGATTAACAGAATCTCAAGATCCACTGTATCAAATGCCTTGTGGAGATCTAACGTTCAAAACTGTTAAACTATTCTTAAACATTACAGTTATCATGAGCTGGCTATGGATATTAACAGTATAGAGTCATATTCCAGCTTGTAGGCTTGGGGGTTATGAATTATGTGCTGCACATTTACAAAAACCCTGCTTTCAAACAAAATGTCTACTTATGAAGAGATGTAGAGAGGATGTAGTACAACCAGCCCTAAAATGCATCAGACATCTTTTTAGTCGAGAGAGAGAGAGAGAGAGAGAGAGAGAGCGAGAGAATGGTCCAGTGAATGGTCTTGTGCTCAGCTTATTCACAGATTGTATTGTTCTGTTCCCTGGCAACCTGATCTAGAATCATGTCTGTCTGATATGCGTAATGTTGGAAAGATTCTCACAACATCACCTAGAGAACTGACTTGGCAGTCAGAGGATTCTGGCTAAGCATCAAAAAGAGATCCACAGAATTCTACACACACATGCACACATACATGCAAATAAAATGAAAAATAAGTTATAATATGAAGAAATGTGTGAAAAGAAATTTCAATAAGATAAGGATACAGATGCAGGATCTTAATTTGATTACCCTGTTGGCAGGAGAACTTGCAGGAAATATTAAACTTCTGGTGTATTTGAGATTTAAAAATGCCTCTGAAGTTTGTAATTTCCGACTTGACTTTCCCTTACGAAAAATGTATCAACTCCTACAAAAATGCCCATTCAATACAATCCACATAATAATTCACATTTCATGTTGCTACCTGATTATTTTCCTTCTCTAGCAAACTGTCTCAAATGAAGATGCTACATCTGTCCTGACCCCTATTTACCTTTTGCTTGCACTTTAAAATAATTACTATGCCCAAGTTACCAGTTTGTTTACACACATCTAAGGAGAAACTGATTAAAACAAATTTTCAGTGTTTCTTCAAGCTGAAAATAAGTTTGTTATTACTTATTTAATTGCCTAACAAGGAATATTTAGGTTTTTAATTAGCAATTGGGAAAATGGAGGAAAGGTGTTCCTACACAGAACAAATGTTTTTGTCCAAAAAAGTAATCAGTGTTCATAAGTAGATCTGAGTCCTAATCAATTCTCAGGGCTTAATTTGAGTGACATGCAGGATTAGTTGATTGTAAGGGTAGCAGAATAGGAGCAGGTAGTGTACCTGGATGTGACAGTTGGAAGCAGTGTCTTCATCCCAAATGGCACCCTATTTTTCTACATGCGGATGTAGGATTTTAATTTGATCACCCTGTTGCAGGAGAACATTCCTGCATTGAGGAAATGTAAAATGTGTAGTGTATGAGTTTTAAAAGGGTTTCTGAAGTTTGTAATTTCCACTTTGACATTTCAGACTTGATTGTCCCTTACAGAAAACGGATCAACCCCTACAAAAACCAAATAATAATTCACATTTCCTGTTGCTGCAGCATTATTTTCCTTCGATAGCAAATTGACTCAAATTAAGATCCTACATCTGTAGTGCACTACGTTTGACCAGAGCCCTAATGGTCATTACCAAAAGTAGACTGCACACCTCACATTTTCTACTGACTGTTCCTCTTATAGAATATTAGTTCAAAACTATTGTGGAGATCCTGCACCTAAATATAAACAGTACCGGCACCTATTTCAGTCCAAGTCAAGCACTGGTCATTAGGTTACACGTGTGGAGAGAGATGGATGAGATCATTGATAGGTGTCAAGCTATCCCCCTGCGGGAGAAAAACCAATTCCCGAACAATAAATACTTCAGAGAGGGTCAATAGCTTCAGATGATGTCACTTCCCCTTTGTGTCAAACTCTAATCTCTATCCATTCCAGTGCTGCCACCAGCCACCCTACTCAATGGCTTGGCTGTAGTTGTGAAATACAGTACATTGCTGAGTTTTCACATTATATGAAAGAGGCTTTGACCATAACCTAAATATCGGTTACCCAGAAGTGCAATTATCTTGCAAAAGTTTGTCATTTCCTGTTTTACTTATTTTACCTTTGTGCAAAAGAAGGAAAAAAAGACTCGAAAACTGAAAACTCGGCCAAACCCATTCCACTAATTTCACCTTTGTTTATCATGGCCAAAACATACATTTTTGTTTTCATACATTTTTACGATACAGACAATTTTGGCGTTGTAGCTGTGGAAACTAGTGAAAACAATTTAACATATGCACACAGACTTGAAAATCACCGCACCAGTTTAGGCACCGCCTTTGCCCAATCCTGATTCGTCCAAATAATCAACAACAAAAATCCCAAACCAGGAACTACTGCTGCTCATAATCACATTATTATACTTGGCCTTGAAAGATTCTCGCCGTTTCATCTGTCCACGAGGATCTGACCACACGAGATGAAACCATTAATAACTTCAGGATCTGAAGATGATTGGGGATTGATCTTAAAGATCTGACAGCCAATCTGAGAAGCGCAACCAATCAGCCACCGCAAAGATTTACTTTGTTCCCAACCCATACCCAATAATACAGGGATCACTCTTGCACGTTGTCTCTCAGTAATAGATTTTGGAAGTGCCTGTAATGTCAAATGAATGGCATGCAAAGCCATGGCCTTTATCGAAGAAGCATTTGCATAGTAAAGCAAAATTGCCACAACCAGCGCTGTGCTGTGTTTTCATGATAAAGACACACATTTACTAGTGGAAGATTTGCCAAGCAAGTCATCTTTACACCTTAAAGCACACAACAATTGAACAAACAAAAAATAGATGACATTGTCGGTTATTAAAATGGACGATCTGATTCCTGCTTAGACAATGGAATTGAAAAAGGAAACTGTTGAGGAGTTGTGATGTTCCACCTTTGAGAGGGAGGTGGCAGAGCTCCAATGAGTCTTAATATCTAGTGTATTTAACACTTCAATACCTCTTCTCATTTAAAAACCCTAGATAACTCCTGAGTGGGGACTCTTATGGTTAGAGAGTTTCTGAAAGCCTTTACTTAATCATTGTCCATTGCAAATTATTTCCCAATTACCTTGTCATAGAAATATGGAGCACAAAAGCAGCACATCTGACCACTTCAAAGGGTGATTCTCCTAATAATGTCTCTTTTGATGGACTAATTATAGTTTTGTTTTATAAGAAAGCCGTCTCTCCTGTAATAATATTGGTATCTTCAAACTATCAGTCTTGTTAATAATGTGGATGTTCCTGATTAATATGTCCAATGTTCCTTCTCACGCTCTGATGCATTAAACCAGGTTTGGCTGTTTCATTTAAAACGGAGCACCTGCATTATATTGATAGACTCCATGAAAAATGTAACGGTCGTAGGGAGCAAATTGAAGCATTTTATTCACTTAAACTGTATTAAACTCCATGGCAACAGGTATATTAAGAGGTGGAACTACTCCTTTCACTCCTCTGTTCTGACAAAGACAGCCAGGCCAGGCATCAATCTTGGGAGCTCACCACCAACCTTGTAGAAATCTTAGTGTTGATTCATGGCCGGCTACCAACAGGCCTCGACTTAAATACTCCTGAAGGGTAATGTTAATGGAAGGGAGAGGGGTCGCCATATTTTTCATGTCAGAGAGTGTATTTTCTCGTCAGCTCTTTATGTTTTATAATTTACTGCAAATGTGTTTGGAAATCTCATAAACTGTTACTTAAATTCAGTCTACTGTTGTTCTTGGGACTTCTCCAGATACTGAGTCACCCACAAGTAGAAGCTGTGGCAAATATTATATTTATGGTCCAATACCGGTCAGTGGTGAAGCAACCAGTCACCTTTTAAATGAAAGAAATGTGTTAGAGTTCATGAGAGAAACTCCAGTAAGCGATATCTTATAAACCTCTTACTTTGACCCCCACTGCTCAAAGGTAACATCTATATTTCATGTGTATTGCTTCACTCACCTTCAATATCGTCTGAATGATTGTGTATTTTGCAGTGCTTTCTTCCAATTCCTTGGAACCATTATTGTTTTTCCCAGGCCAGCCAACTATGGCCAAGTGTCTGTATAATCATTTTTCTTCTTGAAAACTTTCAACACTACCCAAACTTTCCATCAAAGTCACTGGAAAAACAAGCACTGCCGAAATTACTTGGTCAAATATTTGCAGAGTGAAAATAGTTATAGAACATCATTATTTTACATTAAAATGCAGGACCTTTCTAAAGTATGGTAGTGTGTGAATTGAATAACAACCTGGACTCAGGAGTAGACGCATCACAGTACATGCAAATTTGACTCCCTCCATTTAGTATGATATGTTACGTTTCGTATGGTGTGAATTAATATGTTACAAATTCCAATTTGTTCCAGCTAACGTTTAGGTGGCTCAGTGGCTAGCATTAGCTAGGCTAGGGATTAGGTTTAGAGGTTAAAGTTAGGTTTAGGGATTAAGGTTAGGAGTTAGGGTTAGGGGTTAATGTTTAGGGTTAAGGTTAGGGTTAGTAGTTTGAGTTAAGGTTAGGTGTTAAGGTTAGGTTTAAGGGAAGGGTTAGCTGACATGCTAAGTAGTTGCAAGTAGCAAGTAGTTGCAAAGTTGCTAATTAACTAAAATGTTAAAGTTGTCTGTGATGTGTTTTGAACAAGTAACCTTCGGGTTGCTAGACATTCTAGTTATATGCACACCCGTCCCCCCCTCGCCTTTCATTTTTGGCTTAAACAACCATATGTAGCCATTATATAACCATACCAAATGTAACATATCATAATAATTGGATGGCACAAATGTATGTTTACTATGTTACGTCTAGTCTTCGAGGCCAGGCTGTGAATAGAGGACAAGGATTTTTTTAAAGATTGACCTTTTCCAGGCAGACCGTTTTTCAGCATTTTGGCAGCCTTGCCCCCCTACCACTCCATGGTGTTGATGTTGGATCGATGCACGGTCTTTGAAACAGGATGTTTTTATCTCCTCTTGAAAGCGGTTACAGTGGGGAACAGGTGATTGAAGAACGGTCCCTAGTGACCTCATACGTCCCCCTACCAAACCAGTCTTGGTCTTGAAGGTAGAAGGTGACAGCCACCTAACAATGTTCAGTCCCCCAAGAGATGCTACAATATACTTCCATACACAGAAGTTACATACTGTAGTACAGACAGTATACACATTGTAGTATTGTTCAACACAGTGAAGTGATGGGGGTGGAGTGTGGGGGTGGAGTGGTGTGGGTTGAGGGGGTGTGTACGGGTGTGGGTGTGGGTAGGAGTGTGTAGGCGTGTAGATGTGGAGGGGGTGGGTAGGGGGTGGGGGTGGAGGGGGGGTGTAGGAGTGTAGGGGTGTGGGAGTGGATGGGGGTGTGTAGAGGTTTCAGGATGAATGGGGTGTATGGGGTGTGAGGGTGGAGGGGTGTGTGTAGGAGTGTGAGGGTGGATGGGGGTCAATAGGGACTGAGGGGTTCCTCTACAAGCAGGACATAAGAAATGGGGTTGCTATTTATATGTGCGTAACTTACTTCAACCTCATTTGTCAAATTCACTTAATCCATTCTCCCTGTATCCCGTTTTCCTCAATCCCGGTTTTTCTCGGACTGTCACTCATTCTCTCTTCACCCTCTTCCATCCGTTAACTCTTCCCTTCTCCCCCTCTCCCTGAAAGCCCATTATCTTTAAAGATAGGGGCCATTATGCACCAGACAATGCAATCAGTTGATTAAATGCTGCTTCGACCTCCCGCTCCAATCAGTCACAGGAGGGAGAGCTCACTGTCTCCGTGTCCAGTCCATCATGTGGGCCAGGACATCCCCCACTGCACTGCCTCAGCCACTGTGGACTCCACAAACCTCGTCATGTGACCTAGGTTTGTACCTCATCCTCCAGAGGTCCCAGTGCTGACAGATGAACACAACATGTGTCTTCTAACTTCTACAATATTAGTTGTTTTGTTTTTTTTCCCCTAGAGAGCCTGTGTCATTGAAAATCCCCTGAACGCCCAATCGAAGGTGATAGTCATTCACAGAGAGAAAGACACTGCATACATTTTGCATGTGAAGATTTCTAGCTGTCGGATGTATAGAGAGAGCAGAGCCTGACGGAGAAACAGGCCCAATGATCTCTTCCCGTAAGCCACCCAGGCAACAGCATCTTGCTGGAATTGTGAAATGTGATGGCTGCTCTTAGCCCAAGGATTGAGATGAATGGTGGTTCTGACACCACCTCTTTTATGCCAAGGGCATGCATGCATATGTTGTCTTTGATAACTTAAAATATTAGAGCCTGAGGTGGATTTATTTGCACAGAAGTATGGTACACAAACATGCATAATTCATGGAATGGACAACAAGGGATTTATAATATTGGTTTACCGATGCTGTATAACTAATGAAGGCACAGGGATTTGTGTGTTTCTATCTGTCTTGGCACAGACAAGGTCGGGAAGTCTATGAGATCTGTGATAATCTGCCTCCCAAATGTCTCTATAACCAGGTGAGAAGAAACTCCCTTGAGACATGGTGTAGGTGACCACTACAGTAGTAACGTTTAAAACAAGTGACCCAATACAACATCTGTTAGACTCCTTATGGAGTTTTGAATAAGCCACTGCCTGAAATACTAACACACCATATTTCCTTTCATTCACACAGCAATACTCACTCATTTGGAAGGAGCAAACACTAAGAAGCTGCTCAAGGGCACCTCAACAGATTTTTCACCTTGTGGCTCAGGGATTTGAACCAGTGACCTTTTGGTTACTGTTCCAACACTCTAACCACTAGGCTACTCCCCTCAGCTACTCCCCCCAGCTGCCTGGCCTCACCGTGCCCACTCAGTAGCAGCAGCAGCTATACCTGGAGAAGAGCAGCTCAGATTCTCCATCCCAGCAGCCTGTAGAATGGGAACTCTTGTGTGTTGCTGCTTTACTGGAAGCAGACCAGTGAATCTGTCACATCATTTAGAGGACCGGGGCCAACAGCGCTTTAATTTGCCGTGACCAATAACCATCCATCTGTGTGGTAGTTGTCACGGGAAGGCGTTTCCGTGGCGATCCCGCTATTATCTCGCCGCTCAATACTCATCTCATAAATGGTTTAATTTCCCCCCAGAGGGAGATTGAAATGGAATGTGCTCTGTGGGCATCCCCATTGATTTTCATCCATTTTTTTCCGACTGCAAAAAAGGAGAGAGAGATCAAGAATGGGGGGGAAACAGGGTCTCTACTGCCAGCAGAAGGCATTATTACAAACAGTCATTATGTTACCTGTTATGATGAGGACCTATCGTGAGCAATAACAAACAACAGTGGGACTGTAGGGTTTACAGACATCCACAAGTGTGATGGTTCAGTTTGACTAAAGTGCCCTCTGGTGGTTTGGCTTTGTTACCGTGCTGCAGCCGAGCTGCCTGATCTTACAGGGAGTGACGCTCCACTCCCTCTGAGCTTATATGTACTGCAAAGCACGAATCCTATGGACCATCTAGCCAGAGGTGGCACCACAGGTCCCAGAGTAGTGTGCCGACAAATTTTCTGGGGCCCGTAGTTTTTCCTGACCTGGTAAACTAACCAGATAAAACTCTGGACCTAATACAGTGACGTGATTAATCTGTTTTAAAAAAATGTTTTATATGGGCTATGATGGGACCAGTTTTTATTATCAAGTCACATGGTTTTCAAAAAAATTCCTGGAAAAACTCCTGGCCTTGGGGGATGAAAACCCAGTCAAACTGCAGCAACCTTATGAATTATATTTTAAAGAAGGACTAAGTGGGTTTCCTATATACAGACACAGAGAAAGCAACATGATTGGACAATAAAACTCACAGGGCTGAGCTTGCTTTATGCAGGTTTGCATCATGTAGTCCTGCCTTATGCAACTTTGTAAGCCTAAATAAAAATGTCAGCTATTGTTTTATTGATTCATTCCAGTTAATCATTTTGCATTGAAAAAGTCTAGGTAGCCTAGTGAGCCTATGTTTGAATTTAAACCAGATTTGTTCTCATTCACATTTTCTCGCAAACAAATGGACTATAAATACACAACGTTAGCCCCTTGCAAATGTTTTCAGGGGAAATGGAAAGAGAGCTTGGGATGCATCTTCCGCTTTTAGTTAACAAGGCAACACTTAACTCCTCCTCCACATTTACTAGATAGGTTGAACAGTGCAGAAGAGAACCTCCCCCGACAGGTTTTTTCTTCTTGTTGAGACCAGTATATAGGGGGATCTAGTTTCAGGCTTTTCTTTTATGCCTGCTACGTTAAGTTACTGCATCTTTTACCTTGGCCAGAGGGACAGGGCGCATATTGCTGTATGTAGCTGCTGTTGTTAGTAGCCGGTTGATCAGACTGAATTTGTTTATTGTTTCCATGGAATACATCATGTCAGATGGCTAGTGTCTAGGTGTATAAGCTGCTACAGTTATGGGTGTAGGTGAATAGGCTACTACATTTATGGAAGAGTTTTTGCTTGTGTCTGTAGGGAGTGATGTGTTATCATGTTTAGTAAATAAGTACCGGAGGAAAGTGGAGAGCCTTGAGCTTTGTGTGTTGTGCCCTCCCCTGTGACCTGCGATTTCCGTGAATCTGATTGGTGAAGACATGCAAAGAGCCTGCAGCAGCACTCCGATGTGAAGGACAGAGAAATTGTGTGCGAATTGACAAACAATGAGGCAAATTGGTTAATTGTCCTTATTTTTAACACTTTGCATCGATATGTTTTATTCAACTAAGTCATTTTCCAGGTGCTGCCACACCTGGCAAATGCCGCCCCGACACACATTTTCCGGCGGCCATGCATCCAGCTTCAATAACGTCTGACTATAACTACAGGATAGCCATGCATTTCCCCTCCCACTGCTGTGGTAAATGCTGTTTTCTGCAGAATTTGAGACCTCTAAAATATTTTCTAGATTTTCGGGCCCCCCTCCCCAGAGGCCCTTCATCCAATAAGCACGGAGTTGAGCAAGCATAATGTTGAACATTATTGGCGGCCATAATGACCACCGTCTCTGAAGCCCAGACATGGCAAGCAGTAAATCTGACTTTATTGTCTATTATGTTAATGTTGCCTGTGTTGAACAGACGTCAGCGCTGAGTTTAACCAGGAGGACGCCAGGTTTATTGTCTGAGAAGGCAGTGGTTGTGGGTACTCTGTGCTCCCCATGGTGCACTGGGACTGGCAGTGAAATACCCCTGGCCTCTTTTCAGGAGTCTTTTTACCCTTTTCTCCTGTTAGGTAAGAACCTAGCTGCCCTAGAATGCAACATTAGAAAGCAGCCCAGAAGTCATTTTTAGTGTCTTTGTCTCAACACAAGACAAATCCTCTCCAACCGAGACCTCAAACTGTCTGGTCTGTAAGTTAACCCATATTTTATTAGCTGGACGCTGGACGCCGGACACCGTAAGATGATTCCTACACTGCACCAGTTCCTATGAGACACCGTGAAAATAATTCAGACCTTGTTTTTTACAGGAAGGGCCATCAATATTGTTTCTGTGGACACGCTGACAATTCCTAGTTGAATTAATGAACCTGAAGTTGTGAGGCCACTTCTAATGACAATCGACAGACAGTGTCTCAGTAGACAGGACTCTGTTTCTCATGCATTTGTAGGGTCAGTTAGAGTCTCGTTGGAATGGGTTGGAGGGAAAACTACACTCTGGAGTCAATGAACCGCTCTTCTCTCTTCTCTGAGTTCTGTGACCTGGTAATGAACCCAATGACAATGGCGGTAAACAACTAGGTCTGTCTGCTGCCAAGCATTCTGAATCAGGACCACAACATGCTCTGGCTGGCTAAAGACGAGGAGGAGGAGGGGGAGGAGGAGGATGAAGGCAAGCGAGCACAAACACTCAACTCTGTAAGGGTCCATGATCCCACACTCCTAGTCAACTACAAAGCCTCAGAGAGATGGGAATCAGTCCAGCTGTGTACCCCCCCATCCATCCATCCCTCCCTTCATCACCTCAAATCACCTTCCATCTCTCTCTCACTTCATCTCTCCCCCTCTCAATTTTTGAATTCAATTTAAGGGCTTTATTGGCATGGGAAATATATGTTTACATTGCCAATGCAAGTGAAATAGATAATAATCAAAAGTTAAATTAAAAAAATGTAAAATGTACAGTAAACATTAAACTTACACAAGTTCCAAAATACTAAAGAAATTTCAAATGTCATATTATGTATATAGGAACAAACAGTGTTGGATACAGTGTTGGAATGTCGGAATGATTTGCAATTAGTCAAAGTAAAAAGGAAAAAATAAATGAACATAAATATGGATTGTATTTACAATGGTGTTTGTTCTTCACTGGTTGCCATTTTCTTGTGGCAACAGGGTCACAAATCTTGCTCCTGTGATGGCACACTGGTATTTCACCCAATAGGAGTTGATCAAAATTGGATATGTTTTCAAATTCTTTGTGGGTCTGTGTAATCTGAGGGAAATATGTATCTCTAATATGGTCATACATTTGGCAGGAGGTTAAGAAGAGCAGCTCAGTTTCCACCTTATTTTGTAGGCAGTGTGCACATAGGCTGTCTTTTCTTGGGAGCCAGGTCTACCTTTGGCTATGCTCACTGAGTCTGTACATAGTCAATGATTTCCTTAATTTTGGGTCAGTCACAGTGGTCAGGTATTCTGCCACGGTGTACTCTCTGTTTAGGGACAACTAGCATTCTAGTTTGTTCTGTTTTTTGGTAAATTCTTTCCAATGTGTCAAGTAATTATCTTTTAGTTTTCTCTTGATTTGGTTGGGTCTAATTGTTTTGCTGTCCTGGGGCACTGTGGGGTCTGTTTGTGTTTGTGAACAGAGCCCCAGGACCAGCTTACTTAAGGGGCTATTCTCCAGTATATTTCTCTGTAGGTGATGGCTTTGTTATGGAAGGTTTGGGAAATGCTTCCTTTTAGGTGGTTGTAGAATTTAACGTCTCTTTTCTGGATTTTGATAAATAGCAGGTATCGGTCTAATTCTGCTCTGCATGCATTATTTGGTATTTTACGGATCCCAGACCTCACAAACATAAAGGGCAATGGGCTCTATAACCGATTCAAGTATTTTTAGCCAGATCCTAATTGGTATGTCAAATTTGATGTTCCTTTTGATGGCATAGAAGGCTCTTCTTGTCTTGTCTCTCAGATCATTCACAGCTTTGTGGAAGTTACCGGAGGCTCTGATGCTTAGGCCAAGTTATGTTCCGTTTTTGGTGTGCTCTAGGGCAACGGTGACTCTCCCTCTCTCTCACTCCATATCTCCCTCCATCTCTCTCTTTCTCACTCAATCTTTCCCTCTCCCTCAATCTCTCCATCTCCCTACCTCTCCCTCCCCCCCGGGCTTCCCAGCCCAGCTGTGCTCCACACTGACATCTCCCTATCTCTCTCTGGTGGTTTGTTCCAAGCTGGGTTCATGGTGGTTTGTTCCCCGGGTGGGTTCATGCTGGTTTGTTCCCCGGGTGGGTTCATGGTGGTTTTGTTCCCCGGGTGGGTTCATGCTGGTTTGTTCCCCAGGTGGGTTCATGCTGGTTTGCTCCCCGGGTGGGTTCATGGTGGTTTGTTCCCCGGGTGGGTTCATGGTGGTTTGTTCCCAGCTGGGTTCATAGTGGTTTGTTTCCAGCTGGATTCATAGTGGTTTGATCCCAGCTTGGTTCATAGTGGTTTGATCCCAGCTGGGTTCATGCTGGTTTGTTCCCAGCTGGGTTCATGCTGGTTTGATCCCAGCTGGGTTCATGCTGGTTTGTTCCCAGCTGGGTTCATGGTGGTTTGTTTCCAGCTGGATTCATAGTGGTTTGTTCCCAGCTGGGTTCATAGTGGTTTGATCCCAGCTGGGTTCATGCTGGTTTGTTCCCAGCTGAGTTCATAGTGGTTTGTTTCCAGCTGGGTTCATAGTGGTTTGTTCCCAGCTGGGTTCATAGTGGTTTGTTCCCAGCTGGGTTCATGGTGGTTTGTTTCCAGCTGGATTCATAGTGGTTTGTTCCCAGCTGGGTTCATAGTGGTTTGTTTCCAGCTGGGTTCATAGTGGTTTGTTCCCAGCTGGGTTCATAGTGGTTTGATCCCAGCTGGGTTCATGGTGGTTTGTTCCCAGCTGGGTTCATGGTGGTTTGTTCCCAGCTGGATTCATAGTGGTTTGTTTCCAGCTGAGTTCATAGTGGTTTGTTTCCAGCTTGGTTCATAGTGGTTTGTTCCCAGCTGGGTTCATAGTGGTTTGATCCCAGCTGGGTTCATGCTGGTTTGTTCCCAGCTGAGTTCATAGTGGTTTGATCCCAGCTGGGTTCATGCTGGTTTGTTTTCAGCTGGGTTCATAGTGGTTTGATTCGAGCTGGGTTCATAGTGGTTTGATCCCAGCTGGGTTCATGCTGGTTTGTTCCCAGCTGGGTTCATAGTGGTTGGTTCCTAGCTGGGTACATAGTGGTTTGTTCCCAGCTGGATTCATGCTGGCTTGTTCCCAGCTGGGTCCATGCTGGTTTGTTCCCAGCTGGGTTCATGCTGGTTTGTTCCCAGCTGGATTCATGCTGGCTTGTTCCCAGCTGGGTTCATGCTGGTTTGTTCCCAGCTGGGTTCATGCTGGTTTGTTCCCAGCTGGGTTCATGCTGGTTTGTTCCCAGCTGGGTTCATGGTGGTTTGTTCCCAGCTGGATTTATGGTGGTTTGTTCCCAGCTGGAATCATGCTGATTTGATCCCAGCTGGATTCATGGTAGTTTGTTCCCAGCTGGGTTCATGCTGGTTTGTTCCCAGCTGGATTCATGGTGGTTTGTTCCCAGCTGGATTCATGGTGGTTTGTTCTCAGCTGGATTCATAGTGGGTTGTTCCCAGCTGGGTTCATGGTGGTTTGTTCCCAGCTGGGTTCATGGTGGTTTGTTCCCAGCTGGGTTCATGGTGGTTTGTTCCCAGCTGGATTCATGGTGGTTTGTTCCCAGCTGGAATCATGCTGATTTGTTCCCAGCTGGATTCACGGTAGTTTGTTCCCAGCTGGGTTCATGGTGGTTTGTTCCCAGCTGGATTCATGGTGGTTTGTTCCCAGCTGGATTCATGGTGGTTTGTTCACAGCTGGGTTCATGGTCGTTTCTTCCCAGCTGGATTCATAGTGGTTTGTTCCCAGCTGGGTTCATAGTGGTTTGATCCCAGCTGGGTTCATGCTGGTTTGTTCCCAGCTGAGTTCATAGTGGTTTGTTTCCAGCTGGGTTCATAGTGGTTTGTTCCCAGCTGGGTTCATAGTGGTTTGTTCCCAGCTGGGTTCATGGTGGTTTGTTTCCAGCTGGATTCATAGTGGTTTGTTCCCAGCTGGGTTCATAGTGGTTTGTTTCCAGCTTGGTTCATAGTGGTTTGTTCCCAGCTGGGTTCATAGTGGTTTGATCCCAGCTGGGTTCATGGTGGTTTGTTCCCAGCTGGGTTCATGGTGGTTTGTTCCCAGCTGGATTCATAGTGGTTTGTTTCCAGCTGAGTTCATAGTGGTTTGTTTCCAGCTTGGTTCATAGTGGTTTGTTCCCAGCTGGGTTCATAGTGGTTTGATCCCAGCTGGGTTCATGCTGGTTTGTTCCCAGCTGAGTTCATAGTGGTTTGATCCCAGCTGGGTTCATGCTGGTTTGTTTTCAGCTGGGTTCATAGTGGTTTGATTCGAGCTGGGTTCATAGTGGTTTGATCCCAGCTGGGTTCATGCTGGTTTGTTCCCAGCTGGGTTCATAGTGGTTGGTTCCTAGCTGGGTACATAGTGGTTTGTTCCCAGCTGGATTCATGCTGGCTTGTTCCCAGCTGGGTCCATGCTGGTTTGTTCCCAGCTGGGTTCATGCTGGTTTGTTCCCAGCTGGATTCATGCTGGCTTGTTCCCAGCTGGGTTCATGCTGGTTTGTTCCCAGCTGGGTTCATGCTGGTTTGTTCCCAGCTGGGTTCATGCTGGTTTGTTCCCAGCTGGGTTCATGGTGGTTTGTTCCCAGCTGGATTTATGGTGGTTTGTTCCCAGCTGGAATCATGCTGATTTGATCCCAGCTGGATTCATGGTAGTTTGTTCCCAGCTGGGTTCATGCTGGTTTGTTCCCAGCTGGATTCATGGTGGTTTGTTCCCAGCTGGATTCATGGTGGTTTGTTCTCAGCTGGATTCATAGTGGTTTGTTCCCAGCTGGGTTCATGGTGGTTTGTTCCCAGCTGGGTTCATGGTGGTTTGTTCCCAGCTGGGTTCATGGTGGTTTGTTCCCAGCTGGATTCATGGTGGTTTGTTCCCAGCTGGAATCATGCTGATTTGTTCCCAGCTGGATTCACGGTAGTTTGTTCCCAGCTGGGTTCATGGTGGTTTGTTCCCAGCTGGATTCATGGTGGTTTGTTCCCAGCTGGATTCATGGTGGTTTGTTCACAGCTGGGTTCATGGTCGTTTCTTCCCAGCTGGGGTCATGGTCGTTTGTTCCCAGCTGGGTTTATGTGGGTGTTGGCTCTTATCAAAGGCTCACCTAGAGTGTTGTTTGGATGAGGCCTATGATCAGAGCAGAGCATGGAAGTAGAGGTAGGGAGGAAGGAGTATCTGGGTCAGGATTTAGGTCCTCCTTGGTGAAGTGGGAAAGGGAGAGAGAGAGAGACAGGCCGAGACTTATTATGCCCCCTCCTCTTACCCTCTCTCTTTCTGTATTTTTCACTTTATCATTGTCACCGCCAGCAAGCAAAATGTTACAATCAGACATTCATGATGAGGCAGGTTTCTACTCTTCACTGCAACGCCTCTTCCCCAAGCCGATTCTAAATAGCCTTCAATTCTGTTATCAACGTATCATTCGATAAAAATAAATTTCACCAATATACATTATTATATTTCCTCCTTAATCTTATGTGACACAGCCTGCTGTGATTTCCTTATTAGATTGAGAAGTTACTTCCAGAAATATTGAAAAGTTTGGTGAAGAATTTATCAGGAGGCAACATTTCCCCCTCCACTCTTAGGGGGGGGACGGACGGAGGGACTGCTCGGTAATTGGATTTGAGGGAGAAAAGGGTCTTAAGCGGTGAGACATGAAATGAGGAAGGAGGATAGCCCTCATCCCTGTTGCTCTTTCTCCAGCTGCTCCCTGATAGGACAAAGCTTGTTGCTGGATGCCAAGCACTGGGAGCCGGAGGTGGAAAGCCTCTCCTTCACAGGAGGGGAATCGGCTCAGGAGGAACGCATTCCCGGCTGGGATGATCTAGAGGGTTTGGCAGGGGATCCAGCCCAGTCGACAAAGATGGATGATCATGGCAGCGGATTGAGGGCACAGTGAACCGGAGTGCTCCAATTCTCTCTCTCCATGGCATGCAGAATTGTGGCATGTAGCGTGAAGAACGTGCTAGGGGAATTGCTGGTAATCCTGACACAAAAGAAAGGAGCTGGACAAGGATAAAATAAGGAGACTAAGAAATGTCTCAGCATGTTGACTGGACTGGCAGGATCAGGAAATTATCCTTCTGGACAGGAGACCGAGAACAGTGGCCGTCTCAGTGGAAGAGACCACGGTCAGACAGAGGACCGACAAACCAGCAGAGTTCTGTCAACTCTGTTTATGACAGTTGTTGATGAGGAAATCGAAATCAAGTTCCTTAGCACAGTCTTCAGCATGCAAATGCATGTTTGAATGCATGTCACATACAGTTTATGCCATCAACCGAATGTTGATGCTATTTCTGCAGAAAAAAAAATTATCTCTCAAGACAGAACCTAAATGTTAATGAGTGCATTACGTAAGCTTTATGACAGCACATTATCAAGGAAACCAACTGGCTACCCAGATATACAGCTGGATGAGTGTGTGTCCTCCAATGGCCAGTGTTTTTCTTTCTAGTCATTAGTGTTATAGAGCTCCATCTTTACTGATGGCTATAATTAGTGGCAGGGGGGTCATTTTGTTGTTCAAAACATCTGTGGAGACACTTCTTTTTTACATAATGTGCCATTATAATTTGTCTTCCTCTTTTCATTTTGGTTGATTAAAGTATTTGTCTCTGACAAGCTTTCCTTGATGACACATATAATGAATAATGTATTATAATTTGTGGTGAAATTAGCTGAGATTACTATGCAACGCAAAAATGTTGTAGCAACCCTAAGCTAATTGGACAGCCAGCTGTGAGCATTAGGTATTGAGTGATTCCTCACGAAACCCAGACAATAAAAAACATGATTTTTTTGGGATGTTCACTAAATGTAATTCATAGAATAGTCCTTTGGAGGAAGGATTGTTGACAGATATTGTCTCTAAAAGCATATTTGACAAATAATTCATCAAAGTTGGCATATTTAGGACTTTTCGGCCTCACTCAGGCCATAGTGTTTCACCCGTAGAGGTGCAACAAATAAAAAAATTGGTGTCATTTGATGCTATTCCGCTTGCTCTGTAATATGAGTAGTATTTTGATTTCATAAACTTTTTGTACATACACTAATGAATATTGAAAACGGGTGGGTGTAATCCAGAATGCTGATCGGTTAAAACTGCATTCCAGCCGGTGTCTATTCCACAAGTTACCACCGGCTAAATCTATGACGATAAAATGTCTATTTACTCTAATCCGTCTGACTGCGCTTCCACTGTCTCATCAGCCCAGCCAGGCAGTTTATGAACTTGATTTCCACTATGAAACGCATCTAGACATTATCTCACATTTCTTTTAGACTAACATTTAATTTTCTGTCTCTCCGACATTTGCAATATTGTTTCAATATTCATATTCGATCTCCAGCTGTCCCATAGTAATGAACGTTTCGGGAGTCGGAACGACAGACAGGCAGGCAGCGTTTCTCAGCCAGTCGAAATCATGAATCAGCAGTCAAACGAAAGGAAGTGCAGCTAGTTTGCAGTCTTTCCAGCTTCAGTTTGAAGTGATTGTGTTAGCTGTGTTGTTGGCAAGCTCCTCTGGACAACAGTGTCCTGATGAGAGAGCCCATTTTCTATGCCAGGCGAAGTCTCGCATCATTAGCTCATTGTTATGGAGGTATCCAAATACATTTCACTAGAAAACAGCTTAAACAAATGCAAACAAAGCTACTTTGTTGTTATTCTGGTTGCACTGCTTGATGTGACTGTAAATTAGCCATAGTTGGCTAGCTAGCAAGCATACTGCATCCATACTGTAGACATAGAACAAAAAGACTGAACGACTGGGTTGCGTCCCTAGCAACTGAACCAATAGAACAAAAGACCAGCCGGCTTGGATAGCAACCCTAGATTTGTGTCGGGACTATATCTTGTGGAAGGATGGAATTGTTGAATAAATTCATCAAAATAAAGTTCACGAAAATATGTCAACCATTTTTTGAATATGTTGGTAAGCCGTTGTATAAAAGTTATAATGCCCTTGAAGACGGTGTTTTGAGGATATATCGGCACGGTTTGGTATTTGGTATTTTATTAGGATCCCTATTAACTGTTGCAAAAGTACACCCAGGCCAATATATCCTCCAAACACCAGCTTATCGGGCATTATCACTTAAATAAAAACATTTATTTGGCAAGTTTTTCAATATATTGTGATGTGTGATGTGGATTTCATAAGGAATAATAAAACCAATAAGGAATAAATAAACCAAAAACTCATCCCTGAACTTCCAAACTTCTACTTCATTCTCAACCATATTACAATAATGAATCTTCAACTCTAACCATGTCCAACTTGCCCAACAGCAACAGGACACCATTCACTTTTTTGTAAGCCACACTGAAAAAAATATGAACGCAACATTTAAAGTTCCATGTTTCATGAGTTGAATTAAAAGATCCCAGAAATGTGCCATACACACAAAAAGCTTATTTCTCTCAAATGTTGTGCACACATTTGTTTACATCCCTGTTCTTGAGCATTTATCCTTTGCCAAGACACTCCATTCACCTGACAGTTGTGGCATATCAAGAAGCTGATAATACAGCATGATCATTACACAGGTGCACATTGAGCTTGGAACAATAAAAGGCCAGTCACACATAACAATGCCACAGATGTCTCAAGTTTTGAAGGAGCGTGCAATTGGCACGCTGAATACAGGAATGTCCACCAGAGCTGTTGCCAGAGAATTTAATGTTTAATTTCATTTAATTTCTCTAACATAAGCCACCTCCAACTTCGTTTTAGAGAATTTGGCAGTACGTCCAACATGGCCTCACAACCGCAGACCACGTGTAACCATGCCACATCCGGCTTCTTAACATGCAGGATTGTCTGAGACCAGCCACCCGGACAGCTGATGAAACTGTGGTTTTGCACATCCAAAGAATTTCTGCACAAACTGTCAGAAACCGTCTCATGGAAGCTCATGTCTGTGCTTGTCGTCCTCACCAAGGTCTAAATTCCGGACTGAAGTTCGACATCGTAACTGACTTCAGCGGGCATAACGAACACCATTGCATTTTATCGACGGCAATTTAAATGCACAAAAATACCGGGATTGTTGCATGTTGCGTTTTAATATAGCACTGCGTAGTACTCTGATATAACAGTAGGTAGTCACAGTTGTAACAGATCATTCATCCCACACGCCCACACTGGCTGGCCAGTATAATGAAGTGATGGCCGGAGTGTGTGCAGGAGAACATGACAAGTGAAGCAGCTGTCTACTTGATTAACTACATTGCCTCTACGGCTTCCCTCCCTCCACTCGCTCCCCACCACCCACTGGCCATTGAGACACTGCCTGCCCCTTCTCGATAACCCCAGCCAGGGGACTGGAACCCACGGGAGAGACGAGTGAGACAGTAGGTTCCCTCCTGAAGGGAAATAGAGGCAGAGAAGGAGGATGACTCCCAAATGGCGCTGACTATTCCATACTGTATAGTGCATATTCCCTTTGGGCCTTGGGCCCGGTTTCCCCATCGTGATGGAATTTAGGCTTACGATTGTTTTAATCTTACAACGGCTGAAGATGTAACATGCTTTTCCCAAAACACCACACAGAGAGAATGGTCGCAAAGTGTGTCGTTGGAGCATGTGTCCATACTGATAGGATCGGAAAAAACTGGGAGCGCTGCTCTGGATCAGCTTTCTGCATTCAAATCTTTCCTTAACGTTAGAAGAATTTCACAATATGACGACGGATCAGCTCCTAGAGAGATACTGTATTACCACCTATGGCTGCAAATATTGAGGCAGCTTATTCTACTGCTTACCCAATAAAAAATAAGCCTATTTAATAAAAAATATGTAATAAATAAAAAATCACAGATTTGGCGCATCATTATGCACATGTTGGGCTACACATAATGAAATATATTGAGACACATTAAATACAGTAGCCTACAAGTAGCAAAATAGAACAAATTAAATGAACATGAAATGTATTTCAATATTATTGAAATAGGCTTATAACCTACTGTTTAGATTTTATATTTTACTGCAGTCATTTAGGTTTTCATTTTAAGCATTTTTTTTATACGTCGCTTGTTTGTATCAATTGCAAAGACATTGGTAACTTTGTATTTGTAATAAACTTTGTTCTGAAGTTATCGCTGGTAACAGAGAGACGGATAAATCATGTGATTCTATGTTTAATGAAGATCTTGTGTATAAAGTGACGCGGGAGAGAGAAGAAAGGATCTAACGACGCACTTAGCAGTTCTACGAGTGGCCTGAGGCTGGAATAAGATTTCAAGCATTTTCAAGTGCAACGTTAAAACCTCTACGAGATCGGTGTCCCTCCACCGGGGCAGTTGAGCTAACGTGCGCTAATATGATTAGCATGGCATTGTAAGTAACAAGAACATTTTCCAGAACATAGACATGTCTTATATGGGTTAAATTATTGTTAATCTAACTGCACTGTCCAATTTACAGTAGCTATAATAGTGAAAAAATACCATGGTATTGTTTGAGGAGAGTGACAACAACAAAAAAAAATTATCACGGCAACTGATTTGATACATTCACCTTTGAAAGTAAATAATGTACTTACATTCAGTAATCCTGCTCTGATTTGTCATTCTGAGGGTCCCAGAGATAAAATGTAGTGTTGTTTTGTTTGAAAAAATATTTTTTTATATTGAAATGTAGGAACTGGTTTCTACAGTTTGAACCCCTGCTGTATCTGGCTCCACACCCACCCTGCCATCTAGATGTGTGAAAGTTGGTGTATAAGCTAATGATCCATCATGTAGGACATTCCTGGGAGTGTGTAAACTTACAAAAATGATATGGTAATATAAAATGTATGTTCTCTATAGTTATGTACTTGAAAATGTATCAATTGACCAATTCTGCACCAATTCGGCAACAATTCAAAGATGATGAAGAAAAAAAAAACGCATGTTTTTTTGATTGTATTATCGTTTACCAGATTTAAAGTGTTATATTCACCTACATTAATTTCACATTTCCACAAACATCAAAGTGTTTCCTTTCAAATGGTATCAATAACATGCATATCCTTGCTTCAGGTCCTGAGCTACAGGCAGTCAGATGTGGGTATGTCATTTTAGGTGAAAATTGAAAAAAATGGTACGATCCCTTAATAACGATGGTTTTGGGAAAAGGCTTGGAGGTTCATATGAAGGTTCTAACAATTAACTTAGCCTTAAGATGTCTATTGGGAAACCAGCCCTGGTCAAAACTTTTGCACTATAATAGACACACCCTATGACAAAAGCTGAGCAGTGTTTCCTGGCACGCTGAGGCACTGTGCACTCTGAACAGCTGACCATGCAGGAACTAGGGGGAACAGAGGGGGAACCTGCTGATTTACACTGGGTGAGTTAATGAAAACATTGTCATGGCTTTTGCAAAGAGGTTTCAGGGCTTGTCTGAAATGCACACTTTCTTTCCCTGAAACACACACTCCTTCCCTGAAAGACCATCTAGCTTTTTTGTGTTGAGGGAATATTAGGAAATGGAAATGCAGATGTTTGATTTAAATTGAGAATGGGGGTCTTCTGTAGCTTGCTTGGTAGAACATAGTGCTTGCAATGCCAGGATAGTGGGTTCAATTCCCGGGACCACCCATACGTAAAATGTATGCTTGCATGACTAAGTAAGTCGCTTTGTATAAAAACTAAATGGCATATATATAACACACAATCCCTGACCTCCCTGTTTTGTACACACTCCCTTTCCATGGCCTCCCTGTTTCTTGGTGCTAGCTAACCCCCATGAGTTTTGTCTGGGCGGTACAAGTGAGGTGAAACATGGCTGGTGGTGCTACTGCTAGGCTCATGGGCTCACTTACCACAGTAAACCTTTCTATATATACCCCCCCCCCCCCCCCCCCCACGCTTCCTCTAGCTCTGCCTCTGGGCTGCTGGGAGGCATTCACTGCTGTGGATCCAGACTAACACTAATTAACAATACACTGTCTGTGCATAGATGTGTTTAGTTTAAGACCGGGTAAAAAATTACTAACCAGATGAATGTGTTGCTGTATTAAATGTATAGCCAGTGTCATGACCCAAGGTGTCATACAAAGGCTTTCCTTTGAATATAGGTGTCTAAAACCGAATTTTTTTCTTTGCCCTTTCCCGGCCATAATGGGGATAAAGCGTTACTATGGTAACCAAAGCACTCAGGTACAATTCATCATTGTGGGCCCATAGAAGCCCATTCTACTACAAAAGCAGTGAAGGTTCCAGCAAAAGAAACGCTGAGGCACGACTCATGAAATCCGTTTTAGGTAGCTAAGGCTTTTCTTTCATGGATTCAATAAATTCAATGAATTTACTGACAGTCATAAACACATGAATATCTTTCTGCATACACCTTGATATTCTCCCTGTGCCAGAGCTCTTCTGTTTTTATAGAGGAAAAGGGATTTTCCACTTCATAGCTTCTTATCTGACTCTCTCCCTTCTTCCCGTAATTATAATTAGGGAATTGATAATGCCTTCAAATGTTAATCTCTATCGTATAATCAGTGGCACTCAGGGGAGACAATGACATAAAACACCCAAAATAACAGCAGCTCTGTGAAACCGGATCTCTCCCAGATTCCCCATTCGCCATAATTACCTGAAGTTTAGCAGTGGTGGCTGGCATGGCAATCAATGCACGCCTCTGATGGGGACACGTTTAAATGGAATCGGATGAATAATGGATAGCGTTTGATATTGTGGCATGAGGACACAGGCATTTCTGAGTGCTGCAGGCTTCCCTCTCTCCTTTCTGCTGTGCAAGCAGAGCCTCAGAGTGGCACAATATATATGTATAATCTGACTTTAACAACGAGCCCAGATGAAAGAGGTCTATTATCCAAGGCTGGCTGTGGGAAATGCTCATTTTTGGGGAGGTGGAAAGGGGATTGATGGGGAGATCCAATGAGTTTGGTTCATGTATCAGAGACGAGGCCTAACCTTTGAGATACCTCTGCACCTCCATGCTCCTCACTCCTTGAGTCCACTGACAGGTAGACAGAGAGATGTTGTCAGTGAGGAAGGAAGGAAAGGGACGGGTGGCGTAGAAGCAGCTGAACAAGGATTTCTAAAAGGTTCAGATCAATGAAAGAGTTCAGGACCATCTTTACAGGTGGCACGGCCCCCGTCAAAGCTTTCCCTTCACCGGGGAGAAGCCCACATACAGAACACGAAGTTTGACTGAAGGGAACACTCTTTCTGAGCTCAGACTTCTATCTTCTGAGGATCCTGACACGAACACCCCCAAAACATCTTAGTTAACAGACCCTGGACATAGACAGATCTCTCCATCACTGTCTTGTAAGCTTCCATCATATGTTTCACTAAATGTGCCAAAAGACCCTTCACTACTGTATTTGCCAGAAAGGTTGCTTTGGGTTAGCTGTACATCCTCCAGCGTTGCTTGTTACTGAATGTGGTTCTATTTAACCAGAACTGACCATTAACTGGGTTAGTTCTCTGCTGTGTCATTCTGGAGCTCCATATAATGTGGTGGGGAATAGCACACCTTGAAGCATCCCACAGACTTGTAGCACCCAGTTGGACTACTTCACATTAGATATTGTGCTTGCACACATTAGTTTCATTTATTCACTCAGTGTTTCACACATTCAGGTACTGTATCCATATAGACCCTTACACACCTTGTGTTAGCAGACACATGGTGAGACCCGCAGTAGCTCTGCACAGTCGACAGTCTGGGGAGCTGATCAGTATGCTCAGTACTGCTAACACAGCTAGCTAATCGTATGACGGAAGATACTGACATGTAATCACAGTGACCTTGGTGACTTGGTAACTCAGAATGTTTGGCGTATGGATGATGCTTGGAGCGTTCCAGGTAGCCTCTGTCACACTGCCTCCCTGGCATGCTTATCTCACTGCTCCCGCTTGTTTTACAGGAAGCAATCAATATATTCGAAATGTCACGTAATCCATCTCCCAACAGCCCAGACTGCTAAATTGGGACGTTTAGTTTCCCACCTGAGGGGTCAACAGAGAAATCAATGTTCCAGTACAGGTAGTTGCTGCACTGTATTTTCAACAACATCAAAAGCTCGAAGATCAGAATCGTGCTCGCATTCAAAGTATTTTTTCAGATTTATTCTCAAGGTCCATACTTGGCCATTGTTCTCGTTGGAGAAGTAATCTTTTCCTCTGCAGCGGCTGAAAATTAGCGAGGTTGGTTGGGTAATCCTTTATGTTACATGCCAAGAGCATTCAGAGCAGAGTCTTTCTCTCCCTGAGCGATGACACTGGCTCTATTTCACTGGAGGAGGTGGGGGGGTGGGGGGGGGGGGGGTTGAATGATGGGCTGAAGCAAGCATGACTAGGGTGCTCTCCACCAATACACTGTCTATTAACGTTTTAATCAATATGGATTGAGTATGAGTTTCCATTGAAATTACTGAATTCAAATGAATGCAGAAAATGCTGTCTTTGTGGCACTCGGGCTTCTTTCCAACTCTAAATTAAATCAAGTGTAATTATTCACACAATGTGGAGGAAGAGTGGGCTGTGTTGGAAATGGAGGCAGCTCTGTGGCTGTTCTCAACATTGATCTACAGTATAAGACACAGTCAGTTGCCAATTGACAGAGACATTCTTTATCAACTCATTGAAACAGTGTGAGGACGAGCTGTCCTTTAAAACACACAGTAATGCAGACAATTAGGTGGCTGCGTCCATATCATGGCCCACCACTGTGAGAGATCAGACTCTTCATTACTGCAGTTTATCATTGTTTATATCCTGAAGTATGTATTTTGTATGAAAGCCCTCCCCTGTCTTGGACATGAAATATTAATTCCTTCTCCTTCAGGGGAAATCTGGAGAGGAGAGGAGAGAAATCCCCTCCCCTGCTTCTGGGGTTTGTATGTTTTATTTTCTCCTTGATCTTGCAGTTAATCTTCCTCGACACCTGAGTTTGTTTGTGCTTTATTCTTCCATGTGAAGGACATGGAGACGGTTTGACTGAGGGAGGGAGGGAGGGAGGGAGGGAGGGAGGGAGGGAGGGAGGGAGGGAGGGAGGGAGGAGAGGAGAGGAGAGGAGAGGAGGAGAGGAGAGGGGTCGGTCCCCTGAGGCTCGGGGTGAGGCCTCCCAGAGCTCTGTGTCACAAGCCATTAGTGCTCCTAAGGCTCCCATGATGCTCCATAACATGCAGGGGCACCGGTGGCTGTCTGGAGGTTAGGCCGCTGGGCAGAAACATCTTCAGGTTGATTTGAAAAATGGATGTGTGTGCAAGGCAGCTGAGCACAGAGCCCATCCAACCCAATTGCCATAGGATGCTTTGTCCGATTCCTTCTTGTTGTTCAAAGTCGTTATTTCATCTTTTCATCATTGTTGGGAGGGGATGGTATCGAAACTGCCTAAATTGGGCTGAAGCCCATATCCTTTCTACTGTAGATCTTGTCATCATTGGGATTTTGGGCACTTCCTTCATGAGGGGTTTGTTTAACTCCCTACCCCAGGTCTTCAATAGCTTCATTGAAAAGCATCACTAAAACGTGCATGATCCTGGCCCACAAGGCCCCTCACCACCTTGCTGCTACCAGTCTCTGATTAAGAGAATGGTGCACTTGTCAGACCTACTGTTCTATCTACAGTGTCTGGAGAAATCATGTTGGGAAGGGAAACACTACTTGAGGCTTGGATCAGGTGACCCAGAACTGATCTTATCTACACCACAACTGACTGTGAGAGGAACCACTGAGAGATCATTCAGTGAGGGAGCAGTCAACACTTGTCAGCCCTGCGACAGCCGCAAGTCAAACACATACTGCTGAGGGGAGGATGGATCATAATAATGGCCGGAGCAAATGGAATGGCATCAAACACATGGAAACCAAAACCATGTGTTTGATGTATTTGATATCATTCCATTAATACTGCTCCAGCCATTACCACGAGCCTGTCCTCCCTAATTAAGGTGCCACCAACCTCCTATAACTCTACATATTTCTTCTTCTCATATTTCAGAAACGGGATGCAGTAAAAGAGAAAGAGCATTGGCAGTGATGAATTAAGTAATAGAAAGATTTATTAACCAACCAATAAATTCCTTCTATAAGTCAAAATGGGTAGCAGGTAGCCTAGTGGTTAGAGCGTTGGACTTGGAACTGAAAGGTTGCAAGATCGAATCCCTGGGCTGACAAGGTAAAAAATCTGTCGTTCTGCCCCTGAACAAGGCCTTGCCACTGTTACTAGGCTGTCGTTGAAAATAAGAATTTGTTCTTAACTGACTTGCCTAGTTAAATAAATAGACAAACACAGACTATTATATTTGAGCGATTCATTGTTCAGATTGATGCATGTATCAGATTCAAATTATTTTAATGAAGAACAAAAAGCTCCATCTAGAGAGCCTTAATGACCAGGGGTCTTTGTGCGCATTCTGTGACGCTCAAATCTTAATTAGAACTAATGTGTTTTGATGCAATTACAATGGCTATTGTCACCCTGGGACATCATCTGCTGTCTCCCGTCATAAAGCCGACTGTCTGGAATCTGGGAACACACGTTCTCCAAACAGAAAGCCGGTCTTTTAGGACTGTCACCGTCCTGGTGCTGAGTACTGCCGGCCCGACGGGCCCATAAACAGAAGCAGCATCTAGCATCAGCCGGGAGCGAGGCAGCAGCAACGTGATGGATGGCTGCAGGAGGGCCGCCTTCCTTTTGTGCCTGCGGCGCCTAGTCACTGAGGATTAAAACATTCATCAAATTAATGCCCAAGTGTCATAAGAGCCAGGGGAGCTGAGCACTGTTCGTTAAGGAAGAAACACAGTGATAAGCAGAGACAAACCAAAAGGAGGAGGGGCAAACAGAAAGAGGAGGCAGCAGCAGAGATGCAGTGCAGCTATAGTGCTGCAGAGAGACAGAGAGAGCAGCCAGTTTGATTACCACTGCCATCTTTTAAAGAGAGATGGGCAAAAGCTAGCTCTATTTGCACACTGGCTCCCCTCCACTGTTGGCGTGGCTGTAGCCAGATCAATAGAGTCATGAAGATCATAAACAACAGATAAAGATCGCCTCCTACCCAAAGAACAACAAGCTCCAAAGCAGCCATAAATTGATTCCACAATTCTATTCCTCAGATAGAATATTGTTTGGGTGTAGATCAAAGCGGATTCATTCAGCCTCCCCTTGTTTGTTTATGTTGTTCTCTGTGTGTAGTCATTACGCTAGCTTGGATGTGTTGTTCTCGGTGTGTAGTCATTACGCAAGCTGGGATGTGTTGTTCTCTGTGTGTAGTCATTACGCTAGCTGGGATGTGTTGTTCTCTGTGTGTAGTCATTACGCTAGCTGGGATTTATTGTTCTCTGTGAGTAGTCATTACGCTAGCTGGAATGTGTTGTTCTCTGTGAGTAGTCATTACGCTAGCTGGGATGTGTTCTCTGTGAGTAGTCATTATGCTAGCTGGGAAATGATGTTCTCTGTGAGTTGTCATTACGCTAGCTGGGATGTGTTGTTCTCTGTGAGTAGTCATTACGCTAGCTGGGATGTGTTCTTCTCTGAGAGTAGTCATTACGCTAGCTGGGATGTGTTGTTCATTATGTAATGTGAGGAGCTCAGGGCTCTGCTCTGCTAGCAGGAAGGAGACATGCCAGCAGGTGGTGGGAAACCAGGCTGAATGGAGCTGCAGCGAGCCTTTAAATCCAGCAGGAGCCAAGGTAGCTACCACAGCAAAGATTAAAACAGAAATAGGGATTAAAACTCTTCCCTATGCACTTGAGCACAGCAAAAAGCCTGCTGGTGTGCGACAGAACAGAAAAGCTACACATCTTACTATAAATTTATTTTGAGGCCTGCCGTTGGAAAACGTAAAACACAATCTGGCGAGCGACCATTACGTGTATTTTGAGGAGATAAGAGTTACCAAGGCGTAACATCACCTGTAAGCGTTATTCAATATAAAAGTGCACCGTCTACGATGTCATGAGGAAACCACCTATGAGATATCTACCGTGAATGAGAACTCTTACATACACAGGTTAAATGAGTGTGTGTGTGTGTATGTCTGTGTGTGTGCATGCGTGCGTGCGTTACTCTTCATTAGACAGGGCTGACAACATATCCACCCCACCAGGAGGCCTTGTGGAGTTGAGGAGAGTAAAGGTGCCTTCTTGACTCTGCTACACTAACTGCTGCTGTCTTCTGGAACCTATACCCTCAGTGCCTCAGGAGTATCCAAATCATTATCAACTGACAAGAGTGTTGACCTTCGACCTAAGCCATATTCATAAGACCTCTGTTGTACTTAATTAATGACCTGAATACATTAATTGTGGGGAGGTGTAGCAGCGTATAGGACCCAGGATCCCTCAGCTCTCCTGGCAGCAGGGCTCATAGTGAGACTTTTTGCTGTGAAAGAGGTTAATCTTCCTGTCAGCTGTTTACAAAGGCAGAACTTGTCCTGGAACAGTATGGCATCAACCTACGTTTCGGCTAAATATAGTCAGGACGGGCCTGAAATGTAGTTCAATTAGCTGGTTTTAGACCCAGTAACACCCCAGGGTCTTCATATATTCCAGATGTGAAGAAGACATTGCGGATAATAGCTTTTGTCACGTATTTACTGAAATACCTTGTTGACAGTCTTTGCTTTGCAGTAAGAATTATGAGCAAGCTACATATTCACTGTGCGTTTATAGCGTCCAACAACCTTGTTGATGTCTATCCCCACTCATTCCTCATTCCCTTTATGCGTTGCCGATCCATCACTGTGTTTTCCTCTACATCTTTCTCAGTGTGGACACCATGTTGGTTATCAGCATGTCAGTCGCCCCAGGGCAGTTCACCAGTCAATCTGTTTCATCTCTCTATCATGTCACAAGCTGCTTTTGGCCGGGCCTCATTTTGTTCCCCATGAACTATGTATGTTAGTAGAAGATATATACTACAGCTGTGGATGGGATCTACGTGATCCACCAGGTCCAGCTGGGGAGATCTATCTGGGTGTTCAGCTATAGGAGGATGACTGCTTAACTAGACAGCTCTTACCCCTCCCTCTCTATTGATCTGTCTCTCTTTCTCTTTTGCTCTCTGTCTACACCCATTTCACTTCTCAACTCCATCTGTCTCTCTCCATCTTCCTCTTCCTTTTGTCTCTATGTCTCTCTCCATCTTCCTCCTCCTTTTGTCTCTCTCTCTCGCTCTCTCTCTCTCTCTCTCTCAGAGTACAGGAATACTGTCTTGAGCTGTGGAATAGGGGTGAGGGGTGAAGTCATTGAGCGAAAGGAGATACTTAGAACCTGATAAAAGGTGTAATTACATGCTGTGCCATGGCCGCTGTTGACAAACCTCTGTTTATTGATGTTAAGGCCTGTGAAATTGTTTTCATTAGGCTAATTATTCAGAGCAGTGTTTTGCTAATTTGATTTGAAAAGCACAGTAGCTTATATTGCTGCAGTATGAATACAGCTTTCCTCTCAAGGAAACCACTATGGTTTTGTCCAGAATGCCACCTACAGGTACAGCTGAAGTCGTAAGTTTACATACACTTAGGTTGGAGTCATTACAGCTCGTTTTCAAACCACTCCACAAATGTATTGTTAACAAACTATAGATTTGACAAGTTGGTTAGGACATCTACTTTGTGCGTGACACAAGTAATTTTTCCAAAAATTGTTTACAGACAGATTATTTCCCTTATAATTCACTGTATCACAATTCCATTGGGTCAGAAGTTTACATACACTAAGTTGACTGTGCCTTTAAACAACTTGGAAACTTCCAGAAAATGATGTCATGGCTTTAGAAGCTTCTGATAGGCTAATTGACATCATTTGAGTCAATTGGAGGTGTACCTGTGGATGTATTTCAAGGCCTACCTTTAAACTCAGTGCCTCTTTGCTTGACATCATGGGAAAATCAAAAGGAATCAGCCAAGACAACATTGTAGATCTCATCCTTGGGAGCAATTTCCAAATGCCTGAAGGTACCACATTCATCTGTACAGACAATTGTACGCAAGTATAAACACCATGGGACCAGAAAGCCGTCATACCGCTCAAGGAGGAGCGCTCTGTCTCCTAGAGATGAACATACTTTGGTTGCGAAAAGTGCAAATCAATCCCAGAACAACAGCAAAAGACCGTGTTAAGATGCTGGAGGAAACACGTACAAAAGTATCTATATCCACAGTAAAAGGAATCCTATATTGACAGAACCTGAAAGACTGAAGAAGCCACTGCACCAAAACTACGGTTTGCAGCTGCACATGGGGACAAATATCATACTTTTTTGAGGAATGTCCTCTGGTCTGATGAAACAAAAATAGAACTGTTTCGCCATAATGACCATCGTTATGTTTGGAGGGAAAAGGGGGAGGCTTGCAAGCTAAATAACACCTTCCCAAATGTGATGCATGGGTGTGGCAGCATCATGTTGTGGGTGTGCTTTGCTGCAGGAGGGACTGGTGCACTTCACAAAATAGATAGCATCATGAGGAAAGGAAAATTATGTGGACATATTGAAGCAACATCTCAAGACATCAGTAAGGAAGTTAAAGCTTGGATGACATTGTCCATTTGGGTCAGTGTCCATTTGGGTCTTCCAAATGGACAACGACCCCAAGCATACTTCCAAAGTTGTGGCAAAATGGCTTAAGGACAACAAAGTCAAGGTATTGGAGTGGCCATCACAAAGTCCTGACCTCAATCCTATAGAAAATTTGTGGGCAGAACTGAAAAAGTGTGTGCGAGCAAAGAGGCCTACAAACCTGACTCAATTACACCAGCTCTGTCATGAGGAATGGGCCAAAATTCACCCAATTTATTGTGGGAAGCTTGTGGAAGGTTACCCGAAACATTTGAACCGAACAATTTAAAGGCAATGCTACCTAATACTATTTGAGTGTACTTAAACTTCAGACCCACTGGGAATGTAATGGAAAAAAAATTGAAGCTGAAATAAATAATTATCTGTTCTATTATTCTGTCATTTCACATTCTTAAAATAAAGTGGTGATCCTAACTGACCAAAGACTGAGAATCTTTACTAGGTCAGGAATTGTGAAGAACTGAGATTAAATGTATTTGGCTAAGGTGTATGTAAACTTCCAACTTCAACTGTATATAGTTTTATGGAGGTATACAGGAACACATTGAGGCTGTGAGATTAAATATATGTACAGTCCCTTGCGAAAGTATTCATCCCCTTGGCATCCCCTTGGCGTTTTTCCTATTTTGTTGCATTACAACCTGTCATTTAAATGGATTTTGGGGGGATTTCATGTCATACACAAAATAGTCCAAATTGGTGAAGTGAAAAAAAAGTAACTTGTTTCAAAAAAATTTAAATAAATAAAAATGGAAAAGTGGTGCGTGCATATTCATTCACCCTTTGCTATTAAGCGTCTAAATAAGATCTGGTTCAACCAATTACCTTCAGAAGTCACATAATTAGTTAAATCAAGTCCACCTGTGTGCAATCTAAGTGTCACATGATCGGTCACATGATCTCAGTACATATACACTTGTTCTGAAAGGCCCCAGAATCTGCAACAACACAAAGCAAGGGTCACCACCAAGCAAGCGGCACCATGAAGAGCTTAGAGTTCTCCAAACAGGTCAGGGAGAAAGTTGTGGAGAAGTACAGATCAGGGTTGGGTTATAAAAAAAATATAAGAACCTTTGAACATCCCACGGAGCACCATTAAATCCATTCTTAAAAAACTGAAAGAATATGGCACCACAACAAACCTGCCAAGAGAGGGCCGCCCACCAAAACTCACAGTCCCGGCAAGGAGAGCATTAATCAGAGAGACAACAAAGAGACCAAAGATAATCCTGAAGGAGCTGCAAAGCTCCACAACGGAGATTGGAGTATCTGTCCATAGGACCACTTTAAGCCATACACTCCAAACACAAACCCAAACCTCATCACCCTGAGAACACCATCCTCACAGTGAGGCATGGTGATGGCAGCATCATGCTGTGGGGATGTTTTTCATCGGCAGGGACTGGGTAACTGGTCCGAATCGAAGGAATGATGGATGGCGCTAAATACAGGGAAATTCTTGAAGGAAACCTGTTTCAGTCTTTCAGAGATTTGAGACTGGGACAGAGGTTCACCTTCCAGCAAGACAATGACCCTAAGCATGCTGCTAAAGCAACACTTGGGTGGTTTAAGGGGAAACATTTAAATGTCTTGGAATGGCCTAATCAAAGCCCAGACCTCAATCTAATTGAGAATCTGTGGTATGATTTAAAGATAGCTGTACACCAGCGGAACCCATCCAGCTTGAGAGAATAGAGCAGTATTGCCTTGAAGAATGGGCAAACACCTCAGTGGCAAGATGTGCCAAGCTTAAAGAGACATACCCCAAGAGGCTTGCAGCTATAATTGCTGCAAAAGGTGGCTCTACAAAGTATTGACTTTGGGGGGTGAATACTTATGTACTCTCAAGTTCTGTTTTTTTGTCTTATTTCTTGTTTGTTTCACAATAAAAAATATTTTCCATCTTCGAAGTGGTAGGCATGTTGTGTACATCAAATGATACAAACCACCCCTAAGGCAACATAATAGGAAAAATGCCAAGCGGGGTGAATACTTTCGCAAGCCACTCTATATACAGTATTTACAGTCTACAACATAAAAGTGTCTAAGTTATTGACAGGACCCTTGTTCCCCCTATGATTGAGTCTTCCTGGATTGTTGGTCTTAACCACATCCACTCCCTACAGGTTGTCACGCCCTGACCATAGTTTACTTTGTATTTTCTATGTTTTGATTGGTCAGGGTGTGATCTGAGTGGGTATTCTATGTTTCATGTCTTGTTTGTCTATTTCTATGTTCAGCCTGATATGGTTCTCAGTCAGAGGCAGGTGTTCGTCATTGTCTCTGATTGGGAACCATATTTAGGTAGCCTGGGGTTCACTGTGTGTTTGTTCCTGTCTATGTGTTTTTCACCAGATAGGCTGTTTTAGGTTTTCGTTACGTTCATCACGTTCTTTATTTTTGTAGTGTTTGCATTGATTCGTGTTTTACGTTTGTTCATTAAAACATGGATCGTAAACCACACGCTGCATTTTGGTCCGACTCTCCTTCTCACGAAGAAAACCGTTACACAGGTACTGAAGAGGAATGAGTTCTCTGCTCCAGAACCCAGTCCACCTGAGACAGATATCCCCAGCCATCTCAGACGACATCCAATGAATACAGAACTCAGTGACTCAGTTACTTAACTTAAGCAAGTGTGCATTTCATGGGTGGCACTATCAAATCAAACTATCACATGCTTCATAAACAACAGGTGTAGACTAACAGTGAAATGCTTACTTACGGTCATTCCCAACAACGCAGAGAAAAAAAATAGAAATAATAGAAAAATAATAACACAAGGAATAAATGCAGAATGAGTAACGATTGGATATATACATGGGTTGCCATTACTAGTGGATGTGCAGGAATAAAAGGTAGCTGAGGTAGCTATGAACATATACAGTAGGTAGGGGGATAAAGTAACTGGGCAACAGGATATATAATAAACTGTAGCAGCAGTGTGAGTGATGAGTCAAAACAGTCAAGGGTCAATGCAGATGTTCCAGGTAGCTATATGGTTAACTGTTGAGCAGTCTTAAGGCTTGGGGGTAGAATCAAATCAAATGTATTTATAAAGTCCTTCTTACACCATCTGATATCTCAAAGTACCGTACAGAAACCCAGCCAAAAACCCCAAACAGCAAGCAATGCAGGTATAGAAGCACGGTGGCTAGGAAAAACTCAGGGTCCTCTTGGTTCCGGGTAGCTATATAGTTAACTGTTGAGCAGTCTTAAGGTTTGGTGGTAGATGCTGTTCAGGGTCCTGTTGGTTCCAGACTTGGTTTATCGGTATCGCTTGCTGTGCCATAGCAGAAAGAACAGTCTATGACTTAGGATGCAATTTTGGCAATTTTTAGGGCCTTCCTCTGACACTATATATTTCTTAGTTTGGGGTAGACTGGATCGGACAGAGTAACCTCTTAGCCTACATAGCAGTAGAAACATGTCTCTGTGTTGTGGGTCCATATTAAATAAGAATGAATGTTGCAATAGAGGCACAAGACTACAAATGCCAGCCCTGGTCATATCATTAGTCATCCACCAGCATGATTCAATCAGAAGCTGATACCTCTTACCCTTGGTAGTCCTGTAGAGAGCACACTTGTTTTAGTGCAATCCTTCATTTTGTGTCAGTGAAATGTGCTAGAATGAATGAGGTGAGTTTCAGGACTGGGTTTCATGGTAAATTAGTCTCCTGTGAGATAGCTTTGTTTGTTTTTTAGGAGCCTGGCTGCTAGTCAGCATGATAAACGGATTTCCGGGCTGGCAATGCACCTGAGAGGAACACACTACTCCCTGACTACCTAATGTGCCATGTGCTTATCACCAACATGTATGTATGAGCAATTAAAGCCAAGGTGTACTTCACTCTTTCCTATGTCAGTTTGTTCTTCATATACCGAGCAGGTGTCGTGTTCCAACTCATTGTGTGGTTAAGAAGAGCTAAACTCATTGTGTTGCCATTAGAAAAGGTCACTTAGTCAGTGACAGTCGAGACATTTAAATTCTGGCTTCCATACAGACGTTCAGTCCAAAAGGAGGGCTGGGGAGGGAGGGGAGTGGGACACACTTTAGTATTCCATAACAGCCTAGGACATTGGGGCCCTTGAAACGGAACAGAATATACGTTTTTTTTCTTTCCCTGCTTGGCAGAAAAAGGGCCAAGTGAGCTGGTTTCATTAGTGTTTCTTTTTCTTTTAACTCAGCCAAAAGAGCAAAGATCAAAGCCTCAGAGGTAAGGGTTCTGCAGACAGATCAAGAGCTTAGCCGTCTGAGATGGGAAATTGTAACTTGGCTATTCCATTGCTCTTCTTCACAGAGAAGCGCACAAGGATTGTCAGGAGTGTCCTGAGCCTTATAGAATTCAGCAACCAAGGAGATAAATTGGACAAAATCTTAGCCCTTCAATCCCAAAGTGTCTCCAATGATCTCTCTGTCACACACTCTGTCACAATTTTTTTATTTGTAATGTCAAGTTATGCTCAATTTAACATTGATAAGGATGCCTAATACTACTGGTCTGTCTGATGCAGCAGGTGTACTATTCACCTAACCCTATGGACTGAGCCTAATAGCATAGCATCCACATGCCTGGCTCTAGTGAGTTCAAGTCTCCCAGCCAAGACCAGTCACTCAAATGGCACTCAGCTTTCATTGAGTGCTGTGAGTAATTCATTCAAACACCGGCTTGTTTGTGCCCAGATTATCCACTGCATTCAGAAGCCAGAGAGACCCATTTCTTTCCACATGCCCACACAGAATAGAGGGGAGCTTTTTACACTAACGCACAATGCTGTAATCAAATATAATAACACACAGCAATCTTGTGCGATTTCCTCAGGGAAGCTTATTAAGATTAATGTTTTTATTTCACAGGCTCAAACTTCAACCAGGCTCTCTTTTTTCACTGTAATTTGATTTACCCCAATTCCTCTGGGGAGACTGTGTCATTTGGAATACGCACACACACGTACACAAGCACATGCCATGTACTGTGAGAAAGCATTCAAGGCTTCCCTGCTCTTTCAGTGAAACAGTACAATGCATCCAAATTCCTTGACTTCATAGCCTGTATTTGTAGCTAAATGACTTCATTTGTGTAAAGAATCCCTTTAAAGTACAATTTTCATTAAAAAGGAAGAAACTCGATCTTCAGGCTACAAACATAGTACGTGGTTTAAGTAGAGGCATTACTTATTTTTCACCTTTATTTAACCAGGTAGGCTAGTTGAGAACAAGTTCTCATTTACAACTGCGACCTGGCCAAGATAAAGCAAAGCAGTGCCACACAAACAACAACACAGAGTTACACATGGAATAAACAAACATACAGTCAATAACACAGTAGAAAAAAAAGTCTATATACAGTGTGTGCAAATGAGGTAAGATAAGGGAGGTAAGACAATAAAGAGGTGAAATAATTACAATTTAGCAATTAAACACTGGAGTGATAAATGTGCAGAAGATGAATGTGCAAGTAGAGATACTGGGGTCTAAAGAGCAACAACAACAAAAATAACAGTATGGGGATGAGGTAGTTGTATGGGCTATTTACAAGATGGGCTATGTACAGGTACAGTGATCTGTGAGCTAACAGCTGGTGCTTAAATTTAGTGAGAGAGATATGAGTATCAGTGATTTTCAGCTTCAGTGATTTTTGCAATTCGTTCCAGTCATTGGCAGCAGAGAACTGGAAGGAAAGGTGGCCAAATTAGGAATTGGCTTTGGGGGTGACCAGTGAAATATACCTGCTGGAGTTCGTGCTATGGGTGGGTGCTGCTATGGTGACCAATGAGCTGAGATAAGGCGGGGCTTTACCTAGCAAAGACTTATCCTTACCTGGAGCCAGTGGGTTTGGCGACGAATATGAAGCGAGGGCCAGCCAACGAGAGCATACAGGTCGCAGTGGTGGGTAGTATATGGGGCTTTGGTGACAAAACAGAAGGCACTGTGATATACTGCATCCAATTTGCAGAGTAGAGTGTTGGAGGCTATTTTGTAAATGACATTGCCGAAGTCAAGGATCAGTAGGATAGGATAGGATAGTCAGTTTTACTAGGGTATGTTTGGCAGCATGAGTGAAGGATGCTTTGTTGCGATATAGGAAGTAGATTCTAGATTTAAATTTGGGTTGGAGATGCTTAATATGAGTCTGGAAGGAGAGTTTACAGTCTAACCAGACACCTAGGTATTTGAGGATGTCCACATATTCTAAGTCAGAACCGTCCAGAGTAGTGATGCTGGACGGGCGGGCAGGTGTTGGTAGCGATCGGATGAAGAGTATGCATTTAGTTTTACTTGCATTTAAGAGCAGTTGGAGGCCATGTAACGAGAGTTGTATGGCATTGAAGCTCTTCTGGAAGTTAGTTAACACAGTGTCCAAAGAAGGGCCAGAAGTATACCAAATGGTATCGTCTGCGTAGAGGTGGATCAGAGAATCACCAGCAGAAAGAGCGACGTCATTGATGTATACAGAGAAGTGAGTCGGCCCCCCTATAGAGACTACCAGAGGTCCGGACAACAGGCCCTCCGTTTTGAAACACTGAACTCTGTCTGAGAAGTAGTTGGTGAACCAGGCGAGGCAGTCATTTGAGAAACCAAGACTGTTGAGTCTGCCGATAAGAATGTGGTGATTGACAGAGTCGAAAGCCTTGGCCAGGTCTATGAATATAGCTGCACAGTATTGTCTCTTATCGGTGGAGGTCATGACATCGTTTAGGACCTTGAGCGTGGCTGAGGTGCACCCATGACCAGCTCGGAAAGCAGATTGCATAGCAGAGAAGGTAAGGCAACAAGTATGGCTTGTTTGATTATTTTGAAAAGTATCTAAGTTACTCTACAAAAGGCTATGAAACTCATCACGTTTGAGCCAATCAGTTGTGTTGTGACAAGTTAGGGGTCGTATACAGAAGATAGCCCTATTTAGTAAAATATCAAGTCCATATTATGGCAAGAACAGCTCAAATAAGCAAAGAGAAATGACAGTCCATCATTACTTTAAGACATGAAGGTCAGTCAATCTGAAAAAATGTCAAGAACTTTGAAAGTTACTTCAAGTGCAGTTGTAAAAACCCATCAAGTGCTATGATGAAACTGACTCTCATGAGGACCGCCACAGGAAAGGAAGAGGAAGGAAGACCCAGATTTATTTCTGCTGCAGAGGATAAGTTCATTAGCGTTTCCAACTTCAGAAATTGCAGCCCAAATAAATGCTTCACAGAGTTCAAGTAACAGACACATCTCAACATCAACTGTTCAGAGGAGACTGCATGAATCAGGCCTTCATGGTCAAATTGTTGCAAAAAAGCCACTACTAAAGGACACCAATAAGAAGAAGAAACTTGCTTGGGCCAAGAAACACGAGCAATGGACATTAGACGAGTGGAAATCTGTCCTTGGGTCTGATGAGTCCAAATTTGAGATTTTTGGGTTCCATTTTGGGTTCCAACCGCCGTGTCTTTCTGAGGCAGAGTAGGTGAACGGATAATGTTTGCATGTGTGGTTCCCGCTGTGAAGCATGGAGGAGGAGGTGTGATGTTGTGCGGGTGCTTTGCTGGTGACACTGTTTGTGATTTATTTAGAAATCAAGGCACAATTAACCAGCACTGCTACCACAGCATTCTGCAGCAATACGCCATCCCATCTGGTTTGCGCTTAGTGGGGCTATCATTTGTTTTTCAATGAGACAATGACCCAACATAGCTCCTGGCTGTGTGAGGGCTATTTGATCAAGAAGGAGACCAATGGAGTGCTGCATCAGATGATCTGGCCTCCACAATCACCAGACCTCAACCCAATTGAGATGCTTTGGGATGAGTTGGACTACAGAGTGAAGGAAAAGCAGCCAACAAGTGTTCAGCGTATGTGGGAACTCCTTTAAGACTGTTGAAAAAGAATCCCAGGTGAAGTTGGCAGAGACAATTACAAGAGTGTGCAAAGCTGTCATCAAGGCAAAGTGTGGCTACATTGAAGAATCTAAAATATATAGATATATAGATTTCTAGATTTTGTTTTATTTAACACTTTTTTGGTTACTATATGATTCCATATGTGTTATTTCATAGTTTTGATGTCTCACTATTATTCTACAATTTAGAAAATAGTACAAAAAAAGAAAAACCCTTGAATGGGTAGGTGTGTCCAAACTTTTGACTGGTACTGTATATTTGAGCTAAAATGTCTCCCTCTATACCTCCGTCTCTCTATACAGTATATCCCTTCTCCCCCTTCCTCTCTCATTTTACCTCCATCTCTCTGCTCCCCCTCCTTCTATGTGAGTCATGTTGGGAGGAGCAGAACAGCATCCTCAGACAAGGGACTATGTCATTATGCCATCTCCCCAGAGGAGGTCTGTGTCAGTAGGATGTATTTTTCCCATGCAGGGAGCAGGGATCTGGGCCATCATCTGCCACTCCATCAGAACTGGGGGGGGCACTATCAGGTCACGAGGGGGGGGGGGGGGGGGGGGGGGGGTCATGACAGAGTCTTGTCCTTGCGTCATAGGGGGGAGATAATAGAACAGCTGCACTGTGAGAGTCACCCCCCCCCCCCCAACTCCTGGGGTGCCATGCCTGTGCCCTCTCCCTACCCCCTGTAGTGATGGCAGACAACAGCATATGCCAGCTCTCTCAGATGACCAATGCCCTTATTGTGTTAGGTTAGTGAAGAGGAGAGGAGAGCCCCTTACTGTGTTAGGTTACTAAGGAGGGGACATTACTTATTATCAAAGTCTACAGAGGAGAAACCGGAGCACCAGACCACTGCTCTTAATCGTAAAGGACACCAGGTCCTTACTGGGTTGGTTTCCAATAAGGCAACAAGACCAGCGAGGGTGATAGAAGCATCAAAAAAGAGAAGTAAGAACTGCAAGAGGAACTGCAGCGCCCAAAAATACTTGATGTATCAATGCCATGGCACAAGTTTAAGCAATTAACGCTCAGTGTTCAAGAACAGAACATGTCACTGTAGTTGTGCATACTAATCAGTTGTGAGTAACTTGAATGAGGAATGAATTCACTGACAGACAGAGAGTGGTGGAGGTCAGCTGTTTTCCAAAGAGGCGTTTCCAGTGGTGATTTACAGCCTCAACAGGGAAAAGAAAGGCAGCTTTCCATCTGCACAGAGCATCCCCCAAATCTCTTAAATCATGCATAACCAATCCATTGTGCAGCCTGGGAAGTGTGTCTTCCACCCAGAGGCACAGGCAAGTCTCCAGTATGCATCAGCACAGTACATGGCAGCAGCCCCATAAACACAAAGCGCATTAGTGGCCCGCTCAACCTCCCCGCACCGCATTCAGCTCAACAAACCCCACTGATTTCTGGGGGATCAAAGCCACCCAGGCATCCCAGTTAAAAGGTATGACACACGCCCACTCTGCAAATACAGGAGATGTATCTTTGTTGTTGGGCGTATTCTCATTACGAGGGTTCTGTTTGGAGCGATGACACCGGGAGGTTAGGATCACAGTAAATGTCCCCTAACTGGGAAAAGCAACCCTGTATCATGACAAGCCATATCATAGGCTTGCTCCCTGATGGGCATTTACAGGTGTGATATAACTACAAAATGGCCTGTCTTTTAACTTAAATAAGAGCATTAATTGACTCTCATGATGTGACTACATACAGTGACTAAACACATTCTGTCTATGGCTCTCAGAAAGTTCACCTCCCATGTGATGTTAGAGACAGTGGTGGATGTGTTTATAGAAGAGCATACGTTAGCAAAAGTATTCTCATAAACCAGAGAGGAGAGGGTTTCTATCAACCAACTACCCCATAATCTGTTGTGAATAACTTTTCATCTCTTTCTCATAAGGGCCCTGATGAATCTTCATGCAATGGAAGACATCAGTAGACTGTGTTGGAACACTGAATATAATGGTTACTGGCACAAATAGGAAATGTTCAATGAATGCTATTTAATATAGAGTTCATTCTGCGGTCCAATGAACCAAATCATAAAAAGCCAAGATAATAATCGCCTCTGATTTAATAGAACTGCCAGAGCGAGTTCATTAAAACGGACAAACTTGTATGCCAATATGCCAGAAGATGAACATTGATCACTGGTTTATTTCAAGGCCCTACGCTGCTGAACAAAGAGAAAAGACGCAATGGGGCTAGCAGTAGTGGGACAAACATAATTTCATGGACTTTCACTGCACGTTGGCCAGTGAATCTACATCTGCATGGGGCTGTGAGTCAGTCAGTTTGAGGCAGCCCCATTCCCGTTCCTCTCTCTAGTGTGCCTGAGTCATGGTTCCTAATCCCAGTGTGGAACTGCGCTCCCGTTTGTTACCTCATTCAGACTGGAGCCGGAGCATTATCGATGGCGTTCCTTCACTCCCAGCAGGAGGGCAATATCAGGCTCAACCACGTCTCCTCAACAGGAATAAACCATTGATTACAATGTGTAAATTCCATCTGGCGATGCAGCAGTTTGTGTTGCATTGGAATGTGAGGTGAATAGCAAGCAGAAAAGCTGAAGCCTTCGCCATCTTATTAAATCAGGTTTTGTTACTGTAATCTAAAATATGTCCTTGTTGGGATGAAATGTCATGTATCTCCGCAAACAGAAGATGTTGAGATATAGCGTGGTCACAAATATTCTTTAACACAAATAAACTTTCACAACATGAATCATTCAATGATTCAAGGGAAAGGGGATCTTCAAGCTGAATGCATATTTCTGAATGACAGTATAGAATATGGCCTCTTTCATTCCCCACATAGTCATCAAGCAATGTACCTTTAATAAACTAGCATGCAGCACATCTAGCATCCCTGAACTGGAGGATAGAGGGAGCACTTAAGTTACTCATACAGGACACATTCATAGGCAGGGTGCTAAAAGCATCAAGCACTATGCTGGTGATATTCCCATGTACTCACAGCAGGTCAAATCAATATCACCTGGAGAAAAGCGGTTGTATTTGTCTCTGGCTGTGTGTGTCTTTTATACACACATCTTAGTTGGCTACATTGTTTAGTGTTTCAACATATTTATTCAAAAGAGGTTCCCTGCGCAGAGGCTGCCTGAGGGGCAATTAGCGATGCTGTTACAGTGCCCCGATACCCTGGGGTAAAGCCTCTCTCCACCAGGCTCATCTTGTTGCTGGTTTGATGTCCATTGCTAGTCATCTGAGGCCATTAGTTAAACTTGCTTAGTGCTGCTACAAGGTAAAAAAAACCAATGCAAGCTTAAATACGGCCTTAAATGTCTCTATGAGGATACATTTCATAATGCACTGCAAATTGGTGCCGGTTTTCTAGAATTCAAGATCCTCCTCTTCCAATGGCTGATATTTGTGTGTGTGCATGTGTGTGTGGGGGGGGGGGGGGGGGGGGATCTACAGATCTACAAGTCTGATTCTCCGATTGAATTCATTTGAAATGTATTGCCTGCTCAGAATTACAAATTGTATCAAATTAATAATATATGGAGGAAGAAATTGATCCAACACGAAACAGAAAGAAAAAACAAGAATTCGTAAAGCGCCGGGTTTGGATTGGTTGTCAGAAGCATGTCTCTCCAGGTGTGACGAATGGCATGCATCGCTACAGTACCTAGATGTCACACACTCTCGCCATTTGAATGTCTTCACATGATGTTGTCTCCAAGGTTGATGGATTTACACTCAGCGGTACGGCAGAACACCACCACCTCCTGCTACCAGCCCACTCATTACCCAGACCCCTACGGAGGAGAACTATGTTTGTTGATGGCTGTGCTTTTTTCTCTCTTTTCTTCTCATCCTCCTGTTCTGTTTCTTTTCATCATAAGGACTACGACGTCATTATACGTCCTCTCTCTCTCTCTCTGTAGCATGCCAGTGGCAGAGGCTCACATGTAAATAGAAACTCAGATCCTGAGGTTGTGACAGAGCTGATGTTCTCCAGGTTGGTAGGAGAGAGACAGTGGCCCGCCTATCCATGAGCTCTCCCCATGCCAAGCCTGTGTGATGGATTGTTGTGGATGTGGGGGCTGAGCATGAGATAGACAACAGGCTGCAGCGACAGGGGGTTGTGGAGGGGAAGGGGGAGGAGAGGGGGGCGGAGGGCATCAAGACTCACTGACTGCTGTGTAATTAAGGCTGTGCTAATGGCCACGGCTGTTGCTGTAGTGACAGAAGACAGGATCAGTGGTCTGGGCAGCTCCCCTGGGGTCCATATGGAGCTCTCAGGTGCCTCACATTGGAGCAGCATGAACATGGTGGACGTGACCTGTCATTAGTGACCAATACAAAAACGAAAGAGCTCACACTCATTATTATAACAACACAACATCCAGGTATTCTAGATAAAGAAGGAATTACAGCATATTATTTTCTAAACAGTACATTGCTTGTTCTCCAACAGTATAGGATATACATTCTGGTAATGATGGACAAAACAAATGAATCAGCACCAATTAGTTTCTGCTGACAAAAGGGGTATTAGCCCTAATGCTGACACACCTTAGTGAATGGCAGTCAGTACCAGCCAACCGGTGCTAGCCTAAAAATGATATCTGTTGATGAAGTGTGGCAGCCCATATGGATGGGGATAGTGGAAGTAAAAAGTGCATCAGGGAACATTTCTAAGCCCAACACAGCCAGTGCAGCACTGGGCCTGGCGGCCTAGGTCTGCTACCTGCAGACCTACGCACCTAGCACTGGGCCTGCCTCATGCCCATGGCTGGTCCCCCATCCCTGTCCTGGGAACTAAACACACAGAGGGACCGGGCTCTGCCAGAGGACGCGGCTCATTTGTCAGCCATTCATTTTCCCCGGTGCAGAGCTAGAAGAGACAAAGCTCTATTAGCCAAGCGACAGACAGGCCAACACATTACTCATCAGTGAGGGGATTCATTACAGGGCCCAGGGCGGGGAGGGGCCTAATTGTGTGGGTCCTTATTTAACTGGCACAGCCATGGCAGAGCACAGCAGAGCACAATCAGACTGCAGTGTTTCCACCAAGATTTTTTCCGCAGTGGTGGCAAGGGTGGGGGAGGGAGGGGGGGGGGTTGCATTGCTACCAGCATTAGCGCAATGACATGCTAGCTGTTCCCGTAGACGTCCGGTAATTGAGCCAACTACTATCCATTTAAAAGCGTGTCTCTGCAAAAATATAAACGGAACAACTGAAATAAAAGATCCAATAATTTTTCCATATGCACAAAAATATTATTTTGCTCAAATTTGGTGCACAAATTTGTTTACATCCCTGTTAGTGAACATTTCTCCTTTGCCAAGATAATCCATCCACCTGACAGGTGTGACATATCATGAAACTGATTAAACAGCATGATCATTACACCTTGTGCTGGGGACAATAAAATTAATGACACAGATGTCTCAAGTTTTGAGGGAGCGTGCAATTGGCATGCTGACTGCAGGAATGTCCACCAGAGCTGTTTCCAGATAATTGAAAGTTAATTTCTCTACCATAAGCATCTTCCAATATATTTTTTTTTAAATTTGGCAGTATGTCCAACCAGCCTCACAACTGCAAACCACATGTAACCATGCCAGTCCAGGACCTACACATCCAGCTTCTTTACCTGCGGGATCATCTGAGACCAGCTACCCGGACAGCTGATGAAACTGAGAAGTACTTCTGTCCCATTATTAGCAACCGTCACTCATGTGTTCCAATGGCACGTTGTGTTAGCTAATCCAAGTTTATCATTTTAAAAGGCTAACTGATCATTAGAAAACCATTTTGCAATAATGCTTGCACAGCTGAACACGTGTTCTGATTAAAGAAGCAATACAACTGGCCTTCTTTATGTAATGTCTGCTTCCAACTCACACTCTCAAACACGTAGATCCCCCGGACGCAGCTCACTCTCCAGATCCCAATCACCTGAATTCTGATCACCTGTTCACACACCTGTATGTCATTATCACAGACTATTTAGTTCAGTTCTTTGCACCCAATCATTGTGAGGTATTGTTTGTTTTGTGACACGCTTCTATTCAGAGCGCTGGTTTGCCCAATAATTGACTCCTCCCGTGTATGATAATTGTTGCCTGCCTCACTAACGATGCCTTTTGCCTCTTCCCTGCCTGTACTTTAGCCTATCGGTTTTCCTGTTCTCAACCTATTGCCTGATCTCCCGGACGACATTTCCCTGCCTGTACTGTTGCCTTTTTGGACCCCCTGTGTATGACCTTCTGGCTGTCCCTGGACCCAGCTACCTGCCTCCTACTGTGGTCCTTTACAAATAAAAACTTGCTGCACCCTGCACTTGAAACCAGCTCTCTGTCTCCCATCGTGTTCATTACACTTTAGACTAGTTGACTATCTGGAGCATCAGTATTTCTGGGTTCGATTACAGGCTCAAAATGGCCAGAAACAAATAACTTTCCTCTGAAACTTGTCAGTCTATTCTTGTTATGAGAAATGAAGGCTATTCCATGCAAAAAATTGACAAGAAACTAAAGATCTCGTACAACACTGTGTACTACTCCCTTCACAGAACAGTGCAAACTGGCGCTAACCAGAATAGAAAGAGGAGTGGGAGGCCCCGGTGCACAACTGAGCAAGAGGACAAGTACATTAGTGTCTAGTTTGAGAAACAGATGCCTCACAAGTCCTCAACTGGTAGCTTCATTAAACAGTACCCGCAAAACACCAGTCTCAACGTCAACAGTGAAGACGCGACTCCGGGATGCTGGCCCTCTAGGCAGAGTTGCAAAGAAAAAGCCATATTTCAGACTGGCCAATAAAAATAAAAGGTTAATATGGGCGAAAGAACACAGACACCTGGACAAAGGAAGATTGGAAAAGAGTGTTATGGACAGACAAATCTAAGTTTGAGGTGTTCGGATCACAAAGAAGAACATTCGTGAGACAAAAAAAATGAAAAGATGCTGGAGGAGTGCTTGACGTCATCGGTCAATCATGGTGGAGGCAATGTGATGTTTGGGGGTGGTAAAGTGGGAGATTTGTAGAGGATAAAAGGGATCTTGAAGAAGGAAGGATATGACTCCATTTTGCAACGCCATGCCATACCCTGTTGACTGCGCTTAATTGGAGCCAATTTCCTCCTACAACAGGACAATGACCCAAAGCACAGCTCCAAACTATGCAATAACTATTTAGGGAAGAAGCAGTCAGCTGGTATTCTGTCTACAATGGAGTGGCCAGCACAATCACCGGATCTCAAACCTATTGAGCTGTTGTGGGAGCAGCTTGACCGCATGGTACGTAAGAAGTGCCCATCAAGCCAATCAAATCTCTTCAGATTACCTCAACAAATTGACAACTAGAATGCCAAAGGTCTGCAAGGCTGTAATTGCTGCAAATGGAGGATTATTTGATGAAAGCAAAGTTTGAAGGACACAATTATTATTTAAACTAAAAATAATTATTTATAACATTGTCAATGTCTTGACTATTTCCTATTCATTTTCCAACTCATTTCATGTATGTTTTCCCGGAAAACAAGGACATTTCTAAGTGACCCCAAACCTTTGAACGGTAGTGTACCAGTACCAGACAAAATGTTGGACACACTCATTCAAGGGTTTTTCTTTATATTTACTGTTTTCTACATTGTAAAATAATAGTGAAGACATCAAAACTATGAAATAACGCATATGGAATTATGTAGTAACCAAAAAGTGTTTGAGATTCTTCAAAGTAACCACTACTAAAGGACATCAATAATAAGAAGAGACTTGCTTGGGCCAAGAAACACGAGCAATGGACATTAGACTGGTAGAAATCTGTCTTTTGTTCTGATGAGTCCAAAGTTTAGATTTTTGTTCCAACTGCTGTGTCTTTGTGAGACGCAGAGTAGGTGAACGGATGATCTCTGCATGTGTGGTTCCCACCGTGAAGCATGGAGGAGTTGTGATGGTGTGGGGGTGCTTTGCTGGTGACACTGTTTATGATTTATTTAGAATTCAATGCAAACTTAACCAGCATGGCTACCACAGCATTCTGCAGCAATACGCCATCACATCTGGTTTGCGTTTAGTGGGAATATAATTTGTTTTTCAATAGGACAATGACCCAACACACCTGCAGGCTGTGTAAGGGCTATTTGACCAATAAGGAGAGTGATGGAGTGCTGCATCAGATGACCTGGCCTCCACAATAACCTGACCCAATTGAGATGGTTTGGGATGAGTTGGACCGCAGAATTAAGGAAAAGCTGTCAACAAGTGCTTGAGTAGGTGTTCCATAACTTTTGACCGGTGGTGTGTGTGTATATATTTTTATATCTAATATTTATTTTTCAGAGGTGGCAAGAATTTAGCATGAAAATAGAGGGAAACACTGAGACTGCATTACATCCCTCATCCTTGGTAAGAGGACAAAACAGTGGGAGAGAAGAGCTGACTGCTGCAATGGTCGAACAAACAACCAATGCAACAAACCAACAACAGTACAAAGGTGGTTTGACTGTAGAGTGTGAATGTATGCACGGTTATGTGTGAGAAATGAGCGAATTAGAGCTTGTGCTTTGTTGGCAAACGCATCAGGTATTCCTCAGCACAGTGTGAAACCTCCTGGGATTTATTTCGGCCTAAAAAGTTTTGTGGAAAAGGCAGTAATTTACAGAAACCCTCAGTCAGATTTGGAAGGGCTATGCTGAAATCTCCTTCTCAAAAGATTGACTTTGTAAATACTGTGTGTGTGTGTGTGTGTGTGTGTGTGTGTGTGTGTGTGTGTGTGTGTGTGTGTACCGGTGTGTGTGTGTGTACCGGTGTGTGTGTGTGTACCGGTGTGTGTGTGTGTACTGGTGTGTGTATACCGGTGTGTGTGTGTGTACCGGTGTGTGTGTGTGTACCGGCGTGTGTGTGTGTGTGTGTGTACCGGTGTGTGTGTGTACCGGTGTGTGTCTGTGTAACCAGTATACTAAGCCCTCAGGTACAATAGGGAAACGCTGCAATAGTTCCAGGGTGTTGAGGAGACAGCCTGCTGCCTTAGCGCTCCAGGGAGGGGGCGGGCATCCCATGTGGGCATGGGCACAACACCACAGCCTGTTTCCAATGGATACCTATCCAATTACTTCCAACCTCTCACCTCTGGGCATGAAGGAGACAATAGGAGAGGGCCTTGTGTGTGTGTGTGTGTGGGAGAGGGGGAAGAAGAGTAGGAGGGAGGTAGAGGAGAAGGAAGTGGAAGAGTGGGGGAGCTGCTGTTTCTGTTTACACAGGACAATTACCGTGATGCAAGGAGGACCGCTGTTTAGGAGCCCAGCCGAGTGCCCAGTCGGAGTAGGGACAGGAGATCCATGCAACTCCAACAGCAGGCCTTATTATGATATGAGGCAGTAGCTCAGCCTTGTCCTGCTGGCCTGTCATTAGCCCGTCACCCTGCCAGACGTGCACTGCCTAGGAGGCTCTCTGGGAAACCCTCCGAACCCTCGCCCTCTGCCTGGGAGGCTCTCTGCACTCTGGGCAGCCCTCCGATCCCTCGCCCTCTGCTTGGGAGGCTCTCTGGGCAGCCCTCCGATCCCCCCTCTCCCCGGTCCAGTGGATTTTCCTTTATCCCCCTCCCCTGGGTGAATGAGAGTCTGTATCCCAAATTGCACCATACTGGACTACTATTCAATGTATAGTGCACTACTTTTGTAGCTCCAACAGATAGATTACTGTCCCCTCGACCGACCGACAGACAGACAGGGCCTTTCTCTCTATGTGTGAATCTCAATTGGCACCCTTTTCCCTATCCAGGCAGGCAGGCAGGCAGGCAGGCAGGCGGGCGGGCGGGCGTGCGGGCGGGCGGGCGGGCGGGCGGGCGGGCGGGCGGGCGGGCGGGCGGGCGGGCGGGCGGGCAGGCAGGCAGGCTGTCTGTCTGTCTGTCTGTAGGCAGTGTCAAGATGATAGTGTGTGTATCCCAGTGACATATTATTTAAGTTAAAACAACACATTTTCACTGCACCTTTCACCTAAAATTTCTGCAACACAAAGAATTTTAAATGTATATGACTCTTGTTTTGAAATTCTAAACACCCAAAAAATGTTATGCCTTTATGCGTTGAAAGTCAATATATATAAAAAATATTTTAAAAAATAAAAAGAGTTCTTAACAGGGCGTTTTTCTTTTTTACCCTCGCAGGTGTCAGTCAGTCCGTCCGTCCGTCCGCCCGCCCGCCCGCCCGCCCGCCCGCCCGCCCGCCTGCCTGTCGAGGGGACAGTAATCTATCTGTTGGAGCTGGCTGGGTGGCTGGATGGCATGAAACAAGACTGAGATACAGCTATTAAAGGAGAATGGAAACACTTTAAGAAGTAAATCTAAGGAAAGAGATGTACTCAATCCACTAATACTTCACGTTCTAAATCTTAGTGTTTCCATTACCCTTTAATGAGCAATGCTGCTTCTACCTGACTACCATGGAGCTACAGCTAAAAAATACTCTAAAAACCTGCCCAGAGAGAGAGAGACTCAGAGGGCCTGGAAGCACTGTGTGACGTATATGGAAGAAGAGTGACTTCACTGCAAGTCTCTCTTTCAAAGACTGGAAGAAATTGTGCGGTACTGTAGGTTTCCTATCCTCGTAGTCATGTTAATGACACGGAAGATTTTTGGGGAAAGCGATGCTTTCCTTGCGGTGCTATCGCCCTCGTACATGTCTGAGTGCCTCAATTGAAACTTCAAACGATTCCCCAGCCACATTGTTAGTGGACAAGTCCACTTTTTAGGATTAGCAAATACAATGAGAGAATGAAACCACTCTGAAATGCAGGGAGTGGTAGTGTCTTTGATGTCCCCTCCTGTATAATAGGAATAACCTTTTATCTTTATCTCTCTCTCTCCCAGTAGTCATCAAGAACCACACCACCGTCTGCTCCCAGAGGGAGATGGAGGAGAGAGTTAATGAGCATGGGAGAAGGAGCACTCAGCAACACACACACACACACACACACATTAATTGCACACTCACACACTGACACACTCACACAAGCCCACACACAAACTCAGGTCACAGAGGCCCAGACAGTAAAAGTGCATTTCATTTTTTAAATCTCCTACGCATCACATTTAGCCCAAAGGAAATCAGAGCGGTCAGTTCCTTGTTTGACCTCCCGCTGTGTAAATCCTTGATGGTGAGTTTGGTGCTTCCCTGACAACAGGAAGAGCAGAGAGTGTTCCCTGATAACAGGAAGAACAGAGTGTTCCCTGATAACAGGAAGAACAGAGTGTTCTCTGATAACAGGAAGAACAGAGAGTGTTCCCTGATAACAAGAATGACCGGGGGGGTTCACTGATATCAGGAAGAACGGTGTCAAATCAAATCAAATTGTATTGGTCGCATACACATGGTTAGCAGATTTTATTGTGAATGTAGCGAAATGTTTATGCTTCTAGATCCGACAGTGCAGCAGTATCTAACAGGTAATATCTAACAATTCCACAACAAAACCTAATATCTAACAAATTCCACAACAAAACCTAACACACACAATCTAGTAAAGGAATAAGATGAGAATATATAAGTATAAAATATATGGTTGGGCAGTGACATAGCAGCTAGGATGCAATAGATAGTAAAGAATAGATAGTGAAAGAGACAGTATAAAGTATATACAGTTGAAGTCGGAAGTTTACATACACCTTAGCAAAATACATTTAAACTCAGTTTTTCACAATTCCTGACATTTAATCCTAGTAAAAATTACCTGTCTTAGGTCAGTTAGGATCACCACTTTATTTTAAGAATGTGAAATGTCAGAATAAGAGTAGAGAGAATGATTTATTTCAGCTTTTATTTCTTTCATCACATTCCAAGTGGGTCAGAAGTTTACAAACACTCAATTACTGGGGCGGCAGGGTAGCCTAGTGGTAAGAGTGTTGGACTAGTAACTGGAAGGTTGCAAGTTCAAATCCCCGAGCTGACAAGGTACAAATCTGTCGTTCTGCCTCTGAACAGGCAGTTAACCCACTGTTCATAGGCCGTCATTGTAAATAAGAATTTGTTTTTAACTGACTTGCCTAGTTTAAAAATAAAAAAAAAATAGTATTTGGTAGCATTGCCTTTAAATTGTTTAACTTGGGTCAAACATTTCAGGTAGCCTTCTACAAGCTTCCCAAAATACGTTGTGTGGATTTTGGCCCATTCCTTCTGACAGAGCTGGTGAAAATGAATCAGGTTTGTAGGCCTCCTTGCTCTCACATACTTTTTCAGATCTGCCCACAAATTTTCTATAGGATTGAGGTCAGGGCTTTGTAATGGCCACTAAAATACCATGACTTTGTTGTTGTTGCCATTTTGCCACAACTTTGGGAGTTGTCCATCTGGAAGACCCATTTGCTACCAAGTTTTAACTTCCTGACTGATGTCTTGTTGTTGCTTCAATATATCCACATACTTTTCCTCCCTCATGAAGCCATCTATTTTGTGAAGTTCACCAGTCCCTCCTGCAGCAAAGCACCCCCACAACATGATGCTGCCACCCCTGTTCTTCACAGTTGGGATGGTGTTCTTTGGCTTGCAAGCCTCCCCCGTTTGGCCATAATAACAATGGTCATTATGACCAAACAGTTCTATTTTTGTTTCATCAGACGAAAGGACATTTCTCTAAAAAGTACAATCTTTGTCCCCATGTGCAGTGGCAAACCGTAGTCTGGCTTTTTTTATGGCGGTTTTGGAGCAGTGGCTTCTTCCTTGCTGAGCGGCCTTTCAGGTTATGTCAATAGAGGACTTGTTTTTACTGTGGATATATATATACTTTGTACCTGTTCCCTCCAGCATCTGTTCTGGGATTGATTTGCACTTTTTGCACCAAAGTACGTTAATCGCTAGGAGACAGAACACGTCTCCTTCCTGAGCGGTATGACAGCTGTGTGGTCCCATGGTGTTTGTACTATTGTTTGTACAGATGAATGTGGTACCTTCAGGTGTTTGCAAATTGCTCCCAAGGATGAACCAGACTTGTGGACGTCTACACTTTTTTTCTGAGGTCTTGGCTGATTTCTTTTGATTTTCCCATGATGTCAAGCAAAGAGCACTGAGTTTGAAGGTAGGCCTTGAAATACATCCACAGGTACACCTCCAATTGACTCAAATTACATCAATTAGTCTATCAGAAGCTTCTAAAGTCTCATTTTCTGGAATTGTGTGATACAGTGAATTATAAATGAAATAATCTGTCTGTAAACTATTTTTGGAAGAATTACTTGTGTTATGCACAAAGTAGATGTCCTAACCGACTTTCCAAAACTATAGTTTGTTAAAACTTGTTACAGCTAGACATTCCGCTAGCGGAACCCCTCGACAACATCCGGTGAAATGGCAGAGCGCCAAATTCAAATTAAATTACTATAAATAATAAACTTTCATGAAATCCCACATACAATACACCAAATTAAAGCTACACTTGTTGTTAATCCAGCCAACGTGTCAGATTTCAAAAAGGATTTACGGCGAAAGCAAACCGTGCGATTATCTGAGGATAGCACACCACCAAACAAACACATGACATTCCTATTTCAACCTGCCAGGCGCGACACAAAACGCAGAAATAACTATATAATTCATGCCTTACCTTTGAAGATATTATTTTGTTAGCACTCCAATATGTCCCATAAACATCAAAAATTGTCCTTTTGTTTGATTAATTTGGTCGTTATATCTCCAAAATGTCCATTTATTTGGTGTGTTTGATCCAGAAAAACACCGGTTCCAACTCACGCTACATGACTACAAAATATCTAATAAGTTACCTGTAAACTTGTTCCAAACATTTCAAACAACTTTCCTAATACAACTTTAGGTATTTTTTTACGTAAATAATCGATCAAATTTAAGACGGGATAAACTGCGTTAATAGCGGATAAAAACAAAGTGGAGCGTGCTTTCAGGTCATGCGCCTCTAACAAACAGTACACTACACTCGATCCTCGTTCTGAACAGCCCTACTTCTTCATTTCTCAAAGGAGAAACATCAACCAATTTCTAAAGACTGTTGACATCCAGTGGAAGCAATATAAACTGCAAGCAAGTGCCACAGAAATCTAGGTCCCCATAGAAACCTCATTGAAAAGAGAGTAACCTAAAAAAAAAATCCTGAATGGATTTTTCTCAGGTTTTCACCTGCCATATCAGTTCTGTTATACTCACAGACATTATTCAAACAATTTTAGAAACTTTAGTGTGTGTTCTATCTAACTATACCAATTATATGCATGTCCTAGCTTCTGTTAACTTTGGGCACGCTTTTTATCCGGACGTGAAAATACTGCACCCTAGCCCGAAAAGGTGTGGATTGGTTGAAAAACGAGTTTTAATGACTCCAACTTAAGTGTATGTAAACTTCTGACTTCAACTGTACATGTGAGATGAGTAATGCGAGATATGTAAACACTATTAAAGTGACTAGTGTTCCATTTATTAAAGTGACCAAGTCTGTAGGTAGGCAGCCACCTCTCTGTGCTAGTGGTGGATGTTTAACTATCTGATGGCCCTGAGATAGAAGCTGTTTTTCAATCTCTCTGTCCAATCTTTGATGCACCTATACTGACCTCACCTTCTGGATGGAAGCAGGGTGAACAGGTAGTGGCTCGGGTGGTTGTTGTCCTTGATTATCTTTTTGCCCTACTGTGACATCGGGTGTAGTAGGTGTCCTGGAGGGCAGCTGGTTTGCCCCCGGTGATGCGTTGTGCAGATCGCACCACCTTCTGGAGAGCCCTGCGTTTGTGGCCGGTGCAATTGCCATACCAGGCGGTGATACAGCCCATCAGGATGCTCTCAATTGTGCACCTGAAAAGTTAGTGAGGGTTTTCAGGGGACACCCTTGTGGGGCCCCATTGTTGAGGATCAGCGGAGTGGAGATGTTTTTTTCCTACCTTCGCCACCTAGGGGCGGCCCGTCAGGAAGTCCAGGAACCAGTTGCACAGGGCGGGGTCGAGACCCAAGGTCTCAAGCTTAATGATGAGTTTGGAGGGTACTATGGTGTTGAATGCTGAGCTGTAGTCAATGAATAGCATTCTTAAATAGGTATTCCTCTTGTCCAGATGGGATAGGGCAGTGTGTAGTTGCATCGTCTGTGGACCTATTGGGGCGGTAAGCAAATTGGAGTGAGTCCAGGGTAACAGGTAGGGTGGAGGTGATATGATCCTTGACTAGTCTCTCAAAGCACTTCATGATTACAGAAGTGAGTCATTTAGTTCAGTTACATTAGCTTTCTTGGGAACAGGAACAATGGTGGCCATCTTGAAGGATGTGGGGACAACAGACTGGGATAGAGATTGAATGAATATGTCCGTAAACACACAAGCCAGCTCGTCTGCGTATGCTCTGTGGATCGGGCTGGGGATGCTGTCTGGGCCGGCAACCTTGCGAGGGTTAACACGTTTAAATATTTTACTCACGTTGGCCACAGAGATGGAGAGCCCACAGTCTTTGGTAGCAGGCCGTGTCAGTGGTACTGTATTTTCCTCAAAGCGCGCAAAGAAGTTGTTTAATTTGTCTGGGAGCAAGACGTTGATGTGATTGTCCATGATTGTCTGTAGACCCTGCCAGATATGTCTCGTGTTTGAGCCGTTGAATTGCGACTCTACTTTGTCTCTATACTGACGCTTTGCTTGTTTGATTGCCTTATGGAGGGAATAACTATAGTGTTTGTATTTGGTCATGTTTCCAGTCGCCTTGCCATGGTGGTACCTGCTTTCAGTTTTGCGCAAATGCTGTGTTCAATCCACAGTTTCTGGTTATGGAAGGTTTTAATAGTCACAGTGGGTACAATATATCCTATACACTTCCTTATAAAACTCGCTCACCAAGTCAGCGTATACGTCAATGTTATTGTCTGAGGCTACCCGGAACATATCCCAGTCCACATGTTCGAAGCAATCTTGAAGCGTGGAATCCGATTGGTCAGACCAGCGTTTGATAGACCTAAGCACGGACGCTTCCTGTTTTAGTTTCTGCCTATAGGAGGGGAGCAACTAGATGGAGTCATGGTCAGATTTGCCAAAAGGAGGGTGGGGGAGGGCCTTGTAAGTTAGAGTAGCAGTGGTCGGGTGTGTTATTCGCTCGTGTACTGCAATCGATATGCTGATAGAATTTAGGTAGACTTGTTCTCATATTAGCTTTGTTTTAATCCCCAGCTACAATAAATGCAGCCTCATGATATATGGTTTCCAGTTTGCATAAAGTCCAGTGAAGTTCCTTGATGGCCGTCTTGTTCCTGTCGGCGCGATGCACTGAAAATCCCATTGGTTGTACGGACCCCGGCAGCATGTCCACAACTAGCAATGTCTCCGTGAAACAGAGTACAGTGCCTTGCGAAAGTATTCGGCCCCCTTGAACTTTGCGACCTTTTGCCACATTTCAGACTTCAAACATAAAGATATAAAACTGTATTTTTTTGTGAAGAATCAACAACAAGTGGGACACAATCATGAAGTGGAACGACATTTATTGGATATTTCAAACTTTTTTAACAAATCAAAAACTGAAAAATTGGGCGTGCAAAATTATTCAGCCCCTTTACTTTCAGTGCAGCAAACTCTCTCCAGAAGTTCAGTGAGGATCTCTGAATGATACAATGTTGACCTAAATGACTAATGATGATAAATACAATCCACCTGTGTGTAATCAAGTCTCCGTATAAATGCACCTGCACTGTGATAGTCTCAGAGGTCCGTTAAAAGCGCAGAGAGCATCATGAAGAACAAGGAACACACCAGGCAGGTCCGAGATACTGTTGTGAAGAAGTTTAAAGCTGGATTTGGATACAAAAATATTTCCCAAGCTTTAAACATCCCAAGGAGCACTGTGCAAGCGATAATATTGAAATGGAAGGAGTATCAGACCACTGCAAATCTACCAAGACCTGGCCGTCCCTCTAAACTTTCAGCTCATACAAGGAGAAGACTGATCAGAGATGCAGCAAAGAGGCCCATGATCACTCTGGATGAATTGCAGAGATCTACAGCTGAGGTGGGAGACTCTGTCCATTGGACAACAATCAGTCGTATATTGCACAAATCTGGCCTTTATGGAAGAGTGGCAAGAAGAAAGCCATTTCTTAAAGATATCCATAAAAAGTGTCGTTTAAAGTTTGCCACAAGCCACCTGGGAGACACACCAAACATGTGGAAGAAGGTGCTCTGGTCAGATGAAACCAAAATTGAACTTTTTGGCAACAATGCAAAACGTCATGTTTGCCGTAAAAGCAACACAGCTGAACACACCATCCCCACTGTCAAACATGGTGGTGGCAGCATCATGGTTTGGGCCTGCTTTTCTTCAGCAGGGACAGGGAAGATGGTTAAAATTGATGGGAAGATGGATGGAGCCAAATACATGACCATTCTGGAAGAAAACCTGATGGAGTCTGCAAAAGACCTGAGACTGGGACGGAGATTTGTCTTCCAACAAGACAATGATCCAAAACATAAAGCAAAATCTACAATGGAATGGTTCAAAAATAAACATATCCAGGTGTTAGAATGGCCAAGTCAAAGTCCAGACCTGAATCCAATCGAGAATCTGTGGAAAGAACTGAAAACTGCTGTTCACTAATGCTCTCCATCCAACCTCACTGAGCTCGAGCTGTTTTGCAAGGAGGAATGGGAAAAAATGTCAGTCTCTCGATGTGCAAAACTGATAGAGACATACCCCAAGCGACTTACAGCTGTAATCGCAGCAAACGGTGGCGCTACAAAGTATTAACTTAAGGGGGCTGAATAATTTTGCACGCCCAATTTTTCAGTTTTTGATTTGTTAAAAAAGTTTGAAATATCCAATAAATGTCGTTCCACTTCATGATTGTGTCCCACTTGTTGTTGATTCTTCACAAAAAAATACAGTTTTATATCTTTATGTTTGAAGCCTGAAATGTGGCAAAAGATCGCAAAGTTCAAGGGGGCCGAATACTTTCGCAAGGCACTGTATATCGCAATCCAGGATATATCTTTGGAAAGCAACTCTTGCCCTAATTTCGTCAACTTTGTTAACTAGGGACTGAACATTAGTGAGTAATATTCTCGGAAGTGGTGCGTGGTGTGTGCGCATCAGAACTCTTACTAGAAGACAGCTCCGGCACCCTCTCCTCCGACGGCGTTGTTTTGGGGGGCCTCTGGAATCAGCTTAAATGCCCTGGGAGGTGCAGACAAAGGATCTGCTTTGGGAAAGTCGTATTCCTGGTCGTAGTGCTGGTTGTGCTGGTAAGTTGACGTCTCTCTGATATCAAATAGTTTTTCCCGGCTGTATGTAATAACACTTAAGGTTTTATAGGCTAACAATGTAATAAATAATACATACAAAAACACAATACTGCACAGTTCCTAAGGACTTGAAGCGAAGCAGATGATTACATTTCTTGGTTCGTTCACTGATAACAGGAAGAACAGTGTGTTCCCTGATAACAGGAAGAACATAGTGTGTTCCCTGATAACAGGAAGAACATAGTGTGTTCCCTGATAACAGGAAGAATAGCGTGTACCCTGATAACAGGAAGAACAGCGGGTTCCCTGATAACAGGAAGAACAGCGTGTTCCCTGATAAAAGGAAGAACATAGTGTGTTCCTTGATAACAGGAAGAACAGCGTGTTCCCTGATAACAGGAATAACATAGTGTGTTCCCTGATAACAGGAAGAACAGCGTGTTCCCTGATAACAGGAAGAACGTAGTGTTCCCTGAAAACAGGAAGAACAGAGAGTGTTCCCACACCTAAGGAATGAAATCAAGATAACCCCATTCCAAAAGCTCTTCTATCAATGCCCATTTCTGACTTCCAGCCACATAACTCCCAACGTACTTAGAGCATGATAATTTCAACCTTTGGTTGTGGTTTGTTGTCTATTCGCCGGATGGCTTTTTTATGTACAAATAAGTAAATTGCCTCACATGAATTACTTGTAAGAGAGGATTACGTGTCTTGGCAGCCTAATATGCAAACTCTGATAGATATAGTGCCTTTCAGCGTTCTGTTTAACGCAATCTTTCTTGGTGATATGGTGTATTTACAGACCTAGAACTATTGAGCACAAATTGTATGAAAAATGGGTAAGTTCATTTTGTTGTCACAAAGAGCATGTTTAATCAGATGCTAAGAATAGCTCAGCTAGGGGTGGATGAGAACGGGTTGACATGCCAGATATTTTTGTAGCATCATCCACCATGAGTAGAACCATGTCCCTGTCAAACGAATAAACAACATCATGATTCATGCTCTTAAGGATGTGGGAGCAAACATATACTGTTTTTATTGAGGACGTGAACCAATAGACTACAGTGTTCTGCTGATTCACACCTCTATTCCACTGAAAAACACAACAAATTCCAAAGACTTTGTCCCCAACTCGGTCCTGTCCTTCCATCTGGGTATCAGCAGATCATTAAGTAGTAAATCTATCAGCCTCTGCCATGCGTCTCTCGGGCTGACGCTCCAAATGTCACTGGGCCATAGGAGGGGGGCAAGCCTGCCCCAAACAGGGAGTGAAAAGTTGCTGAGCCGGGCCCAATATCCTCCCTAACCCCCACCTTCTACTCAATAAACTGCTTCACTGCTCTTTCCTTCTCAAATTCATGCCGATCAATCCCTCAGCGAGTGCGCCTGGGCCAAACCCACTGTGCCCCAGAGTTCCAAACCTGGCAGGGCTCTAAAAGTGCGACCAATTTACTTGCATATGCGCCTAAATATTTTGCTGTGCAACCTGGAATTTAAATTTAGGAGCACCAGTGCGCCTAGAAAAATTAAGGATTCTAGCTTTATTACCTCAAATATTTTTCATTGTGATCCAACATTTCTTTGTGTGCGCCTACATTTTTCAATGGCCAGCGTAGTGCTCTGCCAGGCATGGGCCTTCCCCTCCATCATCACTGCAGCTTTGTGACCGCTCATCCAAAACAAGAGAGAAAAATCTAGCTCCAAATCACCGGCACACAGCTGCTCAATATGCAGTTTAACTATTACATACTGTACCTCTGATGATATTTGAATTAGGACTAATTAGCTATGGGCTTCCAGAAATATGTCAATTCCAGGCCTGGTGTTATGCATCTCTCAATTGTATTTAGCTATACTCGGATCCAGTAATGGCCTTGACTATTGTAAATCAAAAATAATATTGCTTTGATCGTGATTGGCATCCAGCAGGTTAACTAGGGTTATGAATGATGTTATACAACTGCCAGATTTGGATTTATCTCCTTCCCTTGGCTAGGTTTCGCAACATTCATTTGAACTTTTACATGAAAAACAGTCTTTGCTCTTCATCTAGCCTACTGTACTGAATGTATTCCCTCTTATTGCATAGCACAGCCTCCCGTTACCAAGGTAACTGATATAAATTCAGTTCACCATTGATTCAAAGGTATATTTATGTATCTCCCCTCAAGTGTGTATAGTTTCAGAAGCCAACAACATTACTAAGCAAAAGGAAAAACCCAGCAAAAATCAATCAGATCGTGATGAAAATCTGTCAAGTAAAAGCCTTTTTTTTCTTTCCTTTCCTGGCTAAGCCAATGTCATACAGTCTGTGTGCTTCAAGGTATGGTTATGTAGAAAGGATGTCCCTGAGATTTCATCCTTCTCCACGTGTACAACATGCCTCACAGAATAGAATGCTTCTGTTATTCTATTCTATTAACAGTATATGGCACAAGGAAGCAGTGGTAATGGTACAGGACTGCTATTTCACAGGTCTCTTCCTCTTTTTTTCCTATGACATACAATAAACGGACATGTTGTAAGGTCCTAATTTAGGTAAAAACATTTTTTTTTGTCTTATGTTAGTACTAGCAGCTAGCTAGTAGCCTAGTCAAGGATGCATCAGTGCAATATTGGCACACAACATTTTGTTACAGATCAACAGAACGAAAGTAAACCTTGAATTTGTAGGTTTAAAATGTCCCTCTGGTGGCCAGGGTTGACTTATTTTAAGAAATGCCATTGATTCATGGATTTAAAGTCTAAAATCTTTGATAGGTTGTTGAGGAATCTGTTACAGGAAATAGTCACTCTGAGCTGGTGAGGTTAGCATAGGGTTAACGTGTGCCAGGTTATCTGATGGGACCAGCTACAATGTAGCGTTCTATAACGTGTAAGTAAATCAAAGATTTTAATTGGCTGATGTGCATTTTGAGACGGCTAAATATTTTACATTTCCCCCCCCTTTTTTGTGATATTGATAGGCAGTTAAAGTCTTGTCCCATCACTGCAACTCCCGTACGGACTCAGGAGAGGTGAAGGTCAAGAGCCATGCATCCTCTGAAACACGACTCTGCTAAGCCGCACTGCTTCTTGACAGACTGCTCGCTTAACCCAGAAGCCAGCCTCACCAATGTGTTGGAGGAAACACCATACAACTGGCGACTGAAGTAAGTGTGCATGCACCCGGCCAGCCACAAGGAGTCGCTAGATCGCGATGGGACAAGGACATCCCGGCCGGCCAAACCCTCCCCTAACCCGGACGACGCTGGGACAATTGTGCACCCCCTCATGGGTCTTCACAGCCTGGGATCGAACCTGGTCTGTAGTGATGCCTCAAGCACTGCGATGTAGTGCCTTAGACCACTTTGCCACTCGGGAGGCCATAGAAGAAACAATTTCAAGTTCAACTATACATGCCCCAGACCTACAGGAAGAATGCTCATAACGCCAACAACGGGAAACCTTTCCACCCCCCACCACTCCCCTCCTTCTATTTTATTTATCTGTGCTTTCCAAGACCAAAATGAAAGCAGTCAGGAGCCATGGTAACCAACCAGTAGGCAAGTAGAGTATAGAGTCCTATTCACCAGCTAGGCAGTGAGAGGGTTGGCTGCAAGCGTTGCTATAAATGTGAGTGTAGCTGGGGAGAGCACCTGTCCAAATCCACAGCCACTTCACACCCAGAGGATCATTAATGTCATTTAACTGGCTTCCCTGTGTCTCTAGCTACTGCTACCCTAGCTGCTGTGTCTCTAGCAACTGCTACCCTAGCTGCTGTGACTCTAGTTACTGCTACCCTAGCTGCTGTGACTCTAGCTACTGCTACCCTATCTGCTGTGTCTCTAGCAACTGCTACCCTAGCTGCTGTGACTCTAGCTACCGCTACCCTAGCTAATGCTACCCTAGCTGCTGTGACTCTAGCTACTGCTACTCTAGCTACTGCTGCCCTAGCTACTGCTACGCAAGCTGCTGTGTCTCTAGGTACTGCTACCCTAGCTGCTTTGATTCTAGCTACTGCTACCCAAGCTGCTGTGACTCTAGCTACCGCTACCCTAGCTGCTGTGACTCTAGCTACTGCTACCCTATCATTGGGTTTACTTGATAGCTGCCTACACAAATAGCTAGCTAGAACAAAGTGTTAATAAGATAAATTCATTCAAAAGATTAAAAGCAATACAAATAAGTTCTGCTGTGTCTCTAACTACTGCTACCCTAGCTGCTGTGTCTCTAACTACTGCTACCCTAGCTGCTGTGTCTCTAACTACTGCTACCCTAGCTGCTGTGTCTCTAACTACTGCTACCCTAGCTGCTGTGTCTCTAACTACTGCTACCCTAGCTGCTGTGTCTCTAACTACTGCTACCCTAGCTGCTGTGTCTCTAACTACTGCTACCCTAGCTGCTGTGTCTCTAACTACTGCTACCCTAGCTGCTGTGTCTCTAACTACTGCTACCCTAGCTGCTGTGTCTCTAACTACTGCTACCCTAGCTGCTGTGTCTCTAACTACTGCTACCCTAGCTGCTGTGTCTCTAACTACTGCTACCCTAGCTGCTGTGTCTCTAACTACTGCTACCCTAGCTGCTGTGTCTCTAACTACTGCTACCCTAGCTGCTGTGTCTCTAACTACTGCTACCCTAGCTGCTGTGACTCTAGCTAAAGCTACCCTAGCTGCTGTGTCTCTAACTACTGCTACCCTAGCTGCTGTGTCTCTAACTACTGCAACCCTAGCTGCTGTGTCTCTAACTACTGCTACCCTAGCTGCTGTGTCTCTAACTACTGCTACCCTAGCTGCTGTGATGTCCCAAAATGGCACCATATTCCATATATCGTGCTTTAATGTGCGCTGGTCAAGTGGTGCACTTCATGCTTCTCAAAATACATTCTACTGTGCTCCGAGCACTCAAATTGGAGCACGGGAGGGTCGGAGTATGAGTCCAAATCAAGGTATGCGAAACAGAGTAGGGAGGGCACTTCTCAAATGCGTACTCCATTTGTACATATTTTGAAGCATGCATCGATGCAAACGGATAGTATGCAAAGAAATATGATGCAAACACTTAAAAAAATTATTGAAATCAATGCCGCCCATAACTTGAACTGAAGCGGGAGAAAATACACTCCGACTTCGCAATGAAATGTTGCCTATTCACATCTCATATGTTAATAAATCCATGTTGTGTTAATTTAGGCATGTTTACCTGCCTACATACTGTAGACAGACAGCGTGGTGAAGAAGCCTCAGGAAGCTGAAGAAATTTGGCTTGGCACCTTAAACCCTCACAAATCTTTACAGATGCACAATTGAGAGCATCCTGTCGGGCTGTATCACCATCTGGAACGGCAACTGCACCACCTACGACTGAAGGGCTCTCCAGAGGGTGGTGTGGTCTGCCCAATGTATCACTGGGGGCAAACTATCTGCCTTCCAGGACACCTACAGTACCCGATGTCACAGGAAGGCCAAAAAGATCATCAAGGACAACAACCACCCAAGCTACTGCCGGTTCACCCCGCTATCATCCAGAAGGCGAGGTCAGTACAGGGGCATCAAAGCTGAGACCGAGAGACTGAAAAACAGCTTCATCAGACTGTTAAATAGCCACCGCTAGCACATTAGAGGCTGCTCCCCTATATAGACATGAAATCACTGGCCACATTAATAATGGGACACTAGTCACTTTAATAATGTTTACATATTTTGCATTACTCATCTCATACATATATACTGTATTCTATTATATTCTGCTGTATCTTAGTCTATGCCGCTCTGACATTGCTCGTCCAAATATTTATATATTCTTAATTCCATTCCTTTACTTTAGATTTAGGGGTATTGTGTATATTGTTGTGAAATTGTTAGATTCTACTTGTTCGATATTACTGCACTGTTGGAGCTAGAAACACAAGCATTTCACTACACCCGCAATAACATCTGCTAAGCACGTGTATGTGACCAATTAAATTGTATTTGATTTGAGATAGCAAGCCCATAATAAGTCAATAGGGCTAACTTCCTAGGTACTAGTACTCTTAGCTAGCTATATAGCCACAAAGAACTGTTAGCTAGCTACCCACAAAGAATTTACATCTATCTTGCATAATATACGTTTTAGGTCCTTTTTGCTTGTTAAACTACCTGGTTAGCTACATTAGTATGGTTCACAAATATCTAGTTTATAGTTATGAAGTAAAATGGTTGCTTTGTGTATATCTTGTTTCGTCTCTATTTCCATTGTTGTCCTGGCTGGAAGACGGTTCAGTGAATGGGTGCTGTAAGTCCATAGTAAGTCAATAGGGCTAACTGGCTAGCTATCTAGCCATGAAGAATTAGTAGCTACCTTGAATAACATTAGTTTTAGGTAATTTTTGCCTGTTTAACTAGCTGGCTAGCTAGATTATTACGGTTCACATATCTAACTGATAATTATGAAGTAAAACTTTTGCTTTGTGTATATCTCGTCTATTGTTACCATTGTCCTGGCTGGAAGAAGGTTCAGTGAATAGGGAGGTGAGGTGTAAGTCAATACAGTGGTGGGAGTGCGAGTGCTTCTCAAATGTATTGCTTTATGCATTCTCCACACTCTCTCATCCTCACAAGAATGTACTCAAGAGAACATGTTTGGAGAATGCACTAAGCGCATGAGAGTGTGGGGCACAGTAGTATGCATATTGAGAAACATGCCTTGCCTCACTTCAGACCTGGCCTAGCCTTGGCAAAGCCCACATCTGAGGCCTCAACAGTGTTTAGGTGGATCCCAGCAGAGCAGCGGGACACGGGTCACGACACCCAATGTTCGCATCCTTCCGTCTCAGTATCAGCCAGGAACAACCATTCTCTCACAGTTTACAGCAGCCAGAAGACGGGGCCTGTTCCCTCCACTCCTGAGCGACGTTGTGGGTAGCTACCATTGTGTTCATAATGAGAGTTAATAGCACAGTAAAAGAAAGCCGCAGAAGCGTGTAATGATTTGGTTTGGCAGTGGTTATTGGAATCCCCTTCTGGTTTTAAATGATAGCACATCTTCCACAATGGGGTGAATGTAGATCTATGATGACTGTGGGGTGTCAGGAAGCCCCCCCCCCACCCCCCCACCAACCAGCATCTAGCCTGATATTCCCGGTTCAGGGCTATAGGAGCCTCGGGGGCATAGCACAGTTTAATAACAACCACTGGTCCAAAGACAGAGGAGTGGTCTCCACTCAGTGGAAGGGGATTAGTCAGATTAAGGGGAGTTTCAAACCGCATCTATTGTTGCTGCTGTCGTCTGGAAAGGTAAGGGGATGAGAACCTTGTGCACAGCAGTGCCCCCGTTGCCTGGGCGACATGAGTTGAACAGAGAGCCACAACGACACCTACTGAAGGAGACGAGAATGCCAACTAACCAGGAAATTAAAATGAGCCCGTTTTCCTTTGGGAGAGACATTATTGACTCTGTGTAAGTAATGTGAAGGACAAGGGAGCAGTCAAGTGAAAATAACGTGGCTGACCTGAAAGTTTAACGTAATAGAACATTTAAATGTGGATTGTTGTTTTTTCTTTGGAGGTTTCACGATTGAAGGTGAACGTTTTTATAATATGCTCATTTCCTTTTCAATCTTAAAAGTGACTGCAACCGTGATATACCTCTGCATGACAACGCAATTGAGTATAATTACACCATAAGAGGTTTTCCCAGCACAAGCACTGCAATAATGTATGCATGCCGCCAGGAAAAATCCCAAAAGGTGAGAAAAACAGTTGTAATTCTTAGATGAGAATCCCGTCCTACGGGATAATTGTGTTGCCCCAGCTTTGAGGGCTCAGAGGGTCACAGATGTATTAGTCCGAACGGGAAATGGGAGCTCTTTCATGTTGGAGTGTGTTTTCGCTTTCCAAATGTTTTGTAAACAACTGTGTTCCCTACTATGTAGAGGCAGTGGGGACATACAACTCTCCCCTTCAGACACAAACCTCCCCTGCTCCTCTGTCTGCTAACAGGTCCTGGCCCCAGACTGAGCCAGAGACCACGTATAACTCAGCCACACCGCCACTGAAATCCTGACTTTCTGTTAAGCAGGGATAAAGCAGAACAAGATTAGTAAAACAAAACAGAACATGAGGGAGGAAATATCTGATCCAGTATAGACCCTAATATACTATCTGATCCAGTATAGACCCAAATATTATATCTGATCCAGTATAGACCCTAATATAATATCTGATCCAGTATAGACCCTAATATAACATCTGATCCAGTATAGACCCTAATATACTATCTGATCCAGTATAGACCCTAATATACTATCTGATCCAGTATAGACTCCAATATAATATCTGATCCAGTATAGACCCTAATATAACATCTGATCCAGTATAGACCCTAATATACTATCTGATTCAGTATAGACCCTAATATAACATCTGATCCAGTATAGACCCTAATATACTATCTGATCCAGTATAGACCCTAATATAATATCTGATCCAGTATAGACCTTAATATAATATCTGATCCAGTATAGACCCCAATATACTATCTGATCCAGTATAGACCCTAATATACTATCTGATCCAGTATAGACCCTAATATACTATCTGATCCAGTATAGACCCTAATATACTATCTGATCCAGTATAGACCCCAATATAATATCTGATCCAGTATAGACCCCAATATAATATCTGATCCAGTATAGACCCCAATATAATATCTGATCCAGTATAGACCCCAATTTACTATCTGATCCAGTATAGACCCTAATAGAAAATCTGATCCAGTACATACCCAAACCCACTCAGAGAAGTCACCTCTAGCACAGGATAGCAGTGAGCTGCGGGGGGGGGGGGGGGGGGGGGGGTATGGAGGGAACACGTGCCAACGGGGCTTAAGTTTGTGACGTGGGAGGTTCAGAGTCAGACACCCGCCAGGGGAGACAGACTGCAGTGTTGGCAGCTGTCAGTTGAGAGGGTGAGAGCCATGTGCTGATACTCCCAGACAAATCCAACCCCCCAACCCACCCAGGGAGAGCCCAGTGGAGGCAGGCCCAGCACAGAGAGGTCCAGCTGGGCTTGACTAGAACACCACACACAGACATGGATTTCATATAGATCCCAGGGCAAACACAAATAACTGTGGTTCTTATGAACCTGCCCACGGAGCAATACACTCACTGGATATGGCATCACCTGAGCTCGTCCCTAACCAAACACAATCATACCTTCAATCATCTCTGCCACACACTCCCCGTTGCTGGGATTTACAGCAGATAGGGAGAGTATGGTACCGAGAAGACAGGAAAAGATAAGACGATTTTGTGTGTGTGTGTGTGTGTGTGTGTGGACTATTAACTATTCTTGTGGGAGCAGAACTCCCCACAAGAATTGTAAAGAAACAAAAATTTGACCAACTGGGGACATTTTGTTAGTCCCCACAAGGTCAAATGCTATTTCTAGGGGGTTTAGGGACCCTAACTCTAAACCTAGCTCCTAACCATAACCCTAAAACTAACCCTAGCTCCTAACCCTAAGCCTTAACGGAATTCTAACCCTAACACTAATTCTAACAAAAAATTTGACCAACTGGGGACATTTTGTTGGTCCCCACAAGGTCAAATGCTATTTCTAGGGGGTTTAGGGTTAAAGTTAGAATTAGTGTTAGGGTTAGAATTCCGTTAAGGCTTAGGGTTAGGAGCTAGGGTTAGTTTTAGGGTCAGGGTTAGGAGCTGGGTTAGGGTTAAGATTAGGTTTTTGGACTAGGGTTAGGGTTAAGGTAAGGGTGACGGTAAGAGTACAGGTTAAGTTTAGGGTTAGGAGTTAGGGAAAAATAGGATTTTGAATGGGACTGAATTGTGTGTTCCCACACGGTTATCTGTACAAGACTGCATGTGTGTGTGTGTGTGTGTGTGTGTGTGTGTGTGTGGGTTGGGGGGAGGGGGGGGGGATTCGGGCGTTGTCTGAAAGACACAAGGCCTCAAATGTTATCTTCCATGTTCTTTAATGAGGATGATATCATGACATCACATAACATAGCAATATATAAAAATATAATATAGCATTTCCTGTAGTTTATCATTATCCCAGAAACGATAACAATAGACTTCATAATGTTGTTGACTTTTATGAAATGTCCTCATGCAGCTCTGTGCAGTCTAGTGGAGGACATCAAAGATTTTTAGTGGAATGGAGCACCATCTACTGGAGGAGAGGTGAATGAACAGAGGAAACCCATGCCATGTGTTGCCAATGTGCATGTAGGCATTTCCTGATCTGACTACAGCAGAGGCTGAGTGTAACAGTATAGAATCTTGCACATGAGGCTGCCAGCTTTCCAGTCCATACTCCTGGCCACAAAAAAGTCTAATTGTTGACAGAGATGCTCCATGGGCCTTGACACCAGAGGAGGCTGGTGGACGGCGCTACAGTAGGACGGGCTCAATGAGCCCATCCAGCTATATCTCCTCGACCCAGCCTCCTCTGCTTGACCCATATTATCCGGTCCCTAAGGTCCAACAAGCGCCACATTTTAAAACAGGGAGCTGATGTATTTTAAAGGTGCTCTTCTCCTGCAGGCAGGCATTTCATTCCCGGAGACTTGGCTGGATCTGAATACGGAAACAGAGCAGCCTGGACAAATGAAGATCGTTCTGGGGCAGAAGCAGAGTGGGAAGAGGAAGTGGGGTTTTGAGTCCCATAAATCACGTGGTGGTCCCCAGGGTGGTGGGGTCTGTTGTGGACTGGCCTGACGTGCCTGGTCCCTGCAGCCTGCAGCTCAGCATTCACATCTGGGCCTGCCATCAGACAGGAGAGCCTCTGTCTCTGTATTGGCCTCATCCTCAAGTACTGTAAACCTTGCCTGGCCGTCCACCAGGCCATCCTGGCCCCTCCATACTCTCTACTACTCCCTCTACTACTATGAGCTAGAGCCACTGAGCTGATATATGAGCCTGTCCTGCTATTGTGTGCCTGCTCGACAACCTGAGCTACTAATTTGCTGTGCCGATTCTTTCGGTGGCCTACATTTCAAACAGCGTACTTTCAAAGCCTGAGTGCTGAGCTCTCGCTTTCCTCCCCTGGCAGGCACAATGGCTTTTCCATGTCTCCTGTTCATTTAGCAAGTTAGCGTGCGCCGCCGAGCACCAGCACAATGCGTCTTCCGCCCGCCACACAAGATGGCTGATGGAAGTCAGCCTTACTGGAACTGTTAGTGAATGGGCTTGAATTGAAGAATCACTCAGTCAGTTTCAATGAAAAGCCAGACAGATTTCTACTCCTCATTGACTTTCCATCTCACTAGGTTCAGTCATGAGATGGGTGTAAAATGCCATTTATTTTCCAGCTGCACCACTTCATTCAGGTAAAAATAACAAGGGAAGCCTGGAACTATTTAGACAGCAGCACAGTTGTTCAGAGGACCTTATGGTGACCCAGCTAGGAAACATGGATCATATCCTACAGATTAAACCTGGTCTCCAGTAAAATTGACTGACTGTAATCGTTCTCTGAGAAAAATACAGCCATAACATGTGAATCCTCCTGAAAAGTCTGTGAAAGGAGCCAGAGTAGCTAAGTCTCCAAGCATGCTCCTTCTGCATGATCAACTCAGCCAATACGATCCTCTGGATGCCTTTTGGATTCATGCCTGGCAGTCAAGCATTGTTAACCTATCAAGAGAGGGAGTCAGGAGGCCCAGCCCTAAAACCACAGATGGACACTGATCCTCCCTAAGAAAAGCCCTCTGATAAGACCTAGGTTGTGCAGCTGGATACTATCAGTTTGTCAAGCATCCTGCAGTCCGTAGCAGCAAACGAGAGCAGAGGGAAAGATGTCTCTCAGGCTTTGCTTTCCTTTACTCCCATGACTCTAGGTTGTTACTTATTAGGAGTCGAGATGATGAGTGATGTCACCCCACCTCTGCTTTATACATGAGACGGCTTGTTGGATGTTTTGTGTTGGAATGTGCGTGCACCGGCACTCGCTTGCCTCTGAGCCAAATGGCAGAGATTCTATACAATGCACCATTTTCTGCTGAAGGGAGGTCATTACAGGTTACTGTTATGCAGTGTAATTTGGATTCAGTATAATGGAACTATTGAATGCTAGTATCCTATAATTGTGTCAAATGTGTGCATATAATATCCCACACCTCGCTCCGACTCCAATCTTCTCTGACATAGTACTACAGCGTTAAAACAAATATATATCCTGATAATTGATGATGAAGTATGAAGTCTTTGAGTCTTGTTTCCCATTTGCATATTTATGGACATGTATAAGAATTTCCAAATCATCTGGTGGGCGTGTTCTGGCCCGGGGCAAAGTTATGTACAGTCAAGCAGCTGTCTCCTCCCGTTTGTTCAAACACTTAACACAGGAGGAGATGCTATAGTGATGGAACATGGCTGATCAAAGCATACATTGTCTTTACATCAAACCCAAGGAAGTCGGAGCTTTGTAGCTCCATACGGGCCTGATGGTGAAGTTTGCCAAAGGGGGGCTGTGACTGTGGATATCTGGGACAGGCCAGGCTTAATATGTTACAGGACGGAAACAACACAGGTATTCAATACTGAAGGGAGTAAACTGCAATGTCAGATCAGTTCAGATCAGATCAATGGCTCTACCCAGTCCACTATACTGAATATTCACAGCTTTGTTCCAACCACAGAAACTACACGGCTTCCCAGGGTGGATCATCATGGAGCTATGGAGGTTAAAGAAGCAACCTGTGTTTTGGTTCAATGGAGAGCTCATCCAACCCCTGAGCTCAAATTATAAATTCACAAATCAAAAACTGTGACGGATTTAGTCCATGAAAACATAATGGTTGAAAGACAGATGCCTGTGTTCACGTAGCAAACGATGTGCCAGGAAGAAAGCCAGTGAACATTTTCCATGCTACGGCAGTTTAATCACAAACGAGGCCACATCATCTCCCAACATGTGGACTCTGGGGAGAGGAAAGACGTGAAGCAGATGGTTTCCTCATCACACTGTTGGTCTTCCTCAGGCAGTTGGGAGAGCAGCAACCGAGACCAAAAGACACTAAATTAGTTTCCTAGGTGAGTTAAGGCTAATGACACGCATTGAGGAAAAACTAAATTAGCTTCCTAGGTGAGTTGAGGCTAATGACACTCACTGAGGAAAATCTAAATTAGCTTCTTAGGTGAGTTGAGGCGAATGGCACGCACTGAGGAAAAACTAAATTAGCTTCCTAGGTGAGTTGAGGCTAATGACATGCATTGAGGAAAAACTAAATTAGCTTCCTAGGTGAGTTGAGGCTAATGACACGCACTGAGGAAAAACTAAATTAGCGTCCAATGTGAGTTGAGGCTAATGACATGCACTGAACAAAAACTATATTAGCTTCCTAGGTGAGTTGAGGCTAATGACACAGACTGAGGAAAAAAACGTGAATGGAACACAGTCAAGTTTATGATGGAGAAAAGCATAGAACACGCCAACCCAACTGAAACAAGACAGCAAAACAAGAACACCACACAAACACACACACCACACGATCAATCAGCAGCAAAGCGTGACAATGACTTAGTCTCCCCTAACACCCCCAGCCAACAGTAGGATATGCTTGACTGCAGCAAAACTACACAAAATAACTTCAGAGGGCTATCCACAGCCTTTTGGATAAAATAATGGAAAAGGATATAAAAATTATATTTCATCACTGCTTTCTCAGCATATTATATTGCAGAGATTTCCCCCAGAATCTGGTCAAACCACTTGTGAATGTTACATTGCTTAGCAGGCGAGATATACTGTACAAAAACCCTCCTCTCGGATCCCATTATCTCCATCTGAAATCTGAACACACCTGTCCCATATAACTGTTATCTCTCCCTTATCCAAAAATAATTGAGCCACTGAAACAATGGCCAGTCGCCAAGTCTTAGTCTGGCTGTGTCCTATGTTTTAAACATGTGCTGTTAGAGTGTCTGAGATGCTCTGACTCATACCTGTTTGCTTCAACTTGATTTCCATTCACATAATGGCTGAGATGCCATACTACAGAATTGCAGAGAAACTACAGGGATGCAGAAGTAATGAGGAAAGGCATTTCCACACATCTGATGTGGAGCCTACTGCTCAGACTGCAATTCTGATTGGCGGAGTGTTGGCTTCTCCTCGAGGGCGTAAAGAGATACAGTGGAAATGAGATTCCATGTCTCCTATACACATCTGTTCTCCTGTTCTAATGAGACAAGGCTTGTTTTGAGTTCCAACCGGTGGAGATTCACCCACATGCCAGCCCTTTCAGCAGCTTGTCATAATAGGTCAATGCTTTTCATTCAAGAGTCTTCGATTTGATGCTTTGCGGCCCATTTGTTGTAGTGTATCATGATTACATGTGCTGCATGGACGGAAAATTGGCAATGCATCCAAAGCATTTGCCGGAAGCTTTGTACCATAAGCTGCATGTTGTATTAATTATTAGGTCTCTGTGAAGTGCACATATCACCCCACTCACATAGATACATATGATATAATTCTGCCTCTTCCGTAGAAGAATCCATTATATAATGGATAGTCTAGTTGCTGTTACTTCTTTCAATAATTCAGTAATGTCTTAGTAGGATATTTATTATGTATTGTCACGGGGAACGGGACATTCAGTGGGGCAAAAAAGTATTTAGTCAGCCACCAATTGTGCAAGTTCTCCCACTTGAGAGAGGCCTGTAATTTTCATCATAGGTACACTTCAACTATGACAGACAAAAGCAGGAAAAGAAATCCAGAAAATCACATTGTAGGATTTTTAATGAATTTATTTGCAAATGATGGTGGAAAATAAGTATTTGGTCAACAACAAAAGTTTATCTCAATACTTTGTTATATACCCTTTGTTGGCAATGACAGAGGTCAAACGTTTTCTGTAAGTCTTCACAAGGTTTTCACACACTGGTTGCTGGTATTTTGGCCCATTCCTCCATGCAGATCTCCTCTAGAGCAGTGATGTTTTGGGGCTGTTGCTGGGCAACACGGACTTTCAATTCCTTCCAAAGATTTTCTATGGGGTTGAGATCTTGAGACTGGCTAGGCCACTCCAGGACCTTGAAATGCTTCTTACGAAGCCACTCCTTCATTGCCCGGGCGGTGTGTTTGGGATCATTGTCATGCTGAAAGACCCAGCCACGTTTCATCTTCAATGCCCTTGCTGATGGAAGGAGGTTTTCACTCAAAATCTCACGATACATGGCCCCATTCATTATTTCCTTTACACGGATCAGTCGTCCTGGTCCCTTTGCAGAAAAACAACCCCAAAGCATGATGTTTCCACCCCCATGCTTCACAGTAGGTATGGTGTTCTTTGAATGCAACTCAGCATTCTTTGTACTCTAAACACGACGAGTTGAGTTTTTACCAAAAAGTTCTATTTTGGTTTCATCTGACCATATGACATTCTCCCAATCTTCTTCTGGATCATCCAAATGCTCTCTAGCAAACTTCAGACAGGCCTGGACATGTACTGGCTTAAGCAGGGGGACACGTCTGGCACTGCAGGATTTGAGTCCCTGGCGGCGTAGTGTGTTACTGATGGTAGGCTTTGTTACTTTGGTCCCAGCTCTCTGCAGGTCATTCACTAGGTCCCCCCGTGTGATTCTGGGATTTTTTCTTGTGGTCATTTTGACCCCACGGGGTGAGATCTTGCGTGGAGCCCCAGATCAAGGGAGATTATCAGTGGTCTTGTATGTCTTCCATTTCCTAATAATTGCTCCCACAGTTGATTTCTTCAAACCAAGCTGCTTACCTATTGCAGATTCAATCTTCCCAGCCTAGTGCAGGTCTACAATTTTGTTTCTGGTGTCCTTTGACAGCTCTTTGGTCTTGGCCATAGTGGAGTTTGGAGTGTGACTGTTTGAGGTTGTGGACAGGTGTCTTTTATACTGATAACAAGTTCAAACAGGTGCCATTAATACAGGTAACGAGTGGAGGACAGAGGAGCCTCTTAAAGAAGAAGTTACAGGTCTGTGAGAGCCAGACATCTTGCTTGTTTGTAGGTGACCAAATACTTATTTTCCACCATAATTTGCAAATAAATTCATAAAAAATCCTACAATGTGATTTTCTGGATTTTTTTCCTCATTTTGTCTGTCATAGTTGAAGTGTACCTATGATGAAAATTACAGGCCTCTCATCTTTTTAAGTGGGAGAACTTGCACAATTGGTGGCTGACTAAATACTTTTTTGCCCCACTGTATGTATTTTTAATGTCATTTTTTAAAATAGGCAGTAGATCTGCTTTAATATTGCAGATTGTAAAGGGTTTCCTCCTCTTCCTCTGAAGAGGTGTAGCAAGGATCGGACCAAGATGCGGCGTGGTAAGTGTCCATGGTTTTTAATATGAAAAACTCAACATGAGCACAAATACAAAACAATAAACGTGAACAAAACCGAACCAACCAAACAATCACCCACAAAACAACAGTGAAACCCAGGCTACCTAAGTATGATTCTCAATCAGAGACAACTAATGACACCTGCCTCTGATTGAGAACCATACTAGACCAAACACAGAAAACCAACCTAGAAACACAAAACATAGAATGCCCACCCAACTCACATCCTGACCAACTAAAACAAACAAATAACACAAGAACTAGGGTCAGAACGTGACACAGATAGATTGTGGCTTCCATCAATGTAATTGTCTGCATCTTTTCCAATCCACCATATATATATATACACAGTACCAGTCAAAAGTTTGGACACGCCTACTCATTCCAGGGTTTTTCTTAATTTTTACTATTTTCTACATTTTATAATAATAGTGAAGACATCAAAACTATGAAATAGCACATATGAAATCCCTGTAGTAACCATAAAAGTGTTAAACAAATCAAAATATATTTTATATTTGTGATTCTTCAAAGTAGCCACCCTTTCCTTGATGACAGCTTTGCAAACTCTTGACATTCTCTCAACCAGCTTCATGGGGTAGTCACCTGGAATGCATTTCAATTAACAGGTATGCCTTGTTGAAAGTTAAATTGTGGAATTGCTTTCCTTTTTAATGGGTTTGAGCCAATCAGTTGTGTTGTGACAAGGTATTGGTGGTATACAGAAGATAGCCCTAAAGGGTGGCTACTTTGAAGAATCTCAAATATAAAATATATTTTGATTTGTTTAACACTGTTATGGTTACTACATGATTCCATATGTGTTCTTTCATAGATTTTATGTCTTCACTATTATTCTAAAATGTAGAAAATAGCTCAAATATAGAAAAACCCTGGAATGAGTAAGTGTGTCCAAACTGTTGACTGGTACTGTATATAAAATATTTTTTTATATATTTTTTTATATTTTCCTTCAAATAAGTTACCAATACATGCAATATTAAAGGTGAAGTCAGACAATACTATACTTTCTTTATGCTCTGAACAACATATTGTGGCAACGGTAAAAAAAAAATGCGAAACAATGTTTTTGGCATCAACTATCATATATCTGTTTTTTGATGAGATGTTAAAGACCCCTTTTCTCTCCCTCTGCACAACCTGGCCCGCACAGTGCAGGAAAGGGAGTGATAAAGGGGGAGGGAAAGGGAGAGAAAGAAAGGGAGAGAATCAGAGAGAGATAAAGAGAGAGAAGAAAGAGGAGAGAGATATGATAACCCTGGGCACCTGAAAGACATCCTTTCTATCTGCCATCGCTGATGATAAGCCTCCCAGAGAGGGCCTCTCAGCAGGTGAGCGTTATTAAGAAGTGGATCTGCCAAATCCCTTTACTACCTTCATCTGGGAGTGATGAGGTACTGGAGATGCCACGGCACCACCTGCTGGCTGGCCCTCAGCTACCCTAGACGGGGAAAGGGGGCGGAGAGGGAGGGTTGGCACCCACAGCCGGGTAATGAAAGACATCCTGCTTTGCTGTGTCCTCGTTCACGCTCTCACACACACACAATGTTATATTATTATTGTATTTTTGATTTATCTAGGCAAGAAAGTTAAGAACACATTTGTACTTACAATGAAGGCCTATCCCGGCCAAACCCAGACAACGCCGGGCCAATTGTGCACCAACCGATGGGACTCCCGATCACAGCAAGATGTGATTCAGCCTGGATTTGAACCAGGGGCTGTAGTGTCACCTCTTGCACTGAGATGGTGCCTTAGACCGCTGCGCCACTCGGGAGCCCTTTCTTATAAAATGCACAACATGTAACCAAGAAAGGTTTTGTTGTTGTGCATTGTTCGGTGGTAATATCACTACCAGAGACATCTGCTGTCTCCCTAACCATGCTCCATCTCTATAAAACAATTGGAGCCTAAATCATGATGGATAATATGTCAAGTCGCGTTGATAATGGATAGTCCTGTTCCAATAAAACTCCTGCTATGGAAGTGAACTTGGCTGACTTGACCGCCATGAGTGTGTTTGACTGCTCCCCTACAATCCAGCTGCCAGGGCTGCACACACGCACAGGGCAGGCACGGTGTATCCTGTCCTATCGTGCCCTGGTCTGGTCTGGTCTGACTATAGGGAGATTTACAGCTCTGCAGAGGAGGGAGGGGTGACAGAGCATTGAGGAGCCATGGACTTATCTACCCAGGGATAACCTTCTTCTTGGCCCTGCTCCATCCTGTCTGTCTGCAGCTGGTCTCGGTTAGGAGAGATTTCCATTGGTCCATTCCTGAAGGACAGACTTGATCCGCCACGTTATTGGAATTGGGGGCAATATGGGTGAGAACAAACGAAGTATGAAATACATGGAGGGATGGGTCATTTGATGAGGACACTGTCGACAGATTCACAATGGATATTAATTGTCTCACCAAGGTACATTGATAACAAATGGCCATAGGCCTAACTGTTTTCTAATTGATAAGGATACATTTCTCAGTGACTCAGCGCTTCTCTACCTGGCTTTCTCCATTGACACCCAGAAGGGTTAGGTGTTATTCAGATAAATCATCCCACCATGAAGTCAGAATGTCACAAAGAGCAGTGACCTGTGAAAGGGTTACGCATTATAAATAAGTGTTAATGCCAAGATCTTGGGTAGATCAATTACTGAGACAAATACAATCCAGTCAGAGATGAGATTATTCACCAGGAAACCTGGATATGCCCCAAAACTCTATAGAAGAAGAGGTGAACAAACTGACACGGCCCACACAGGCTTACAGAATAATAAACTGGCACGGCCCACAGAAGAATAAACTGGCATGGCCCACACAGGCTTACAGAGGAATAAACTGGCACGGCCCACAGGCTTACAGAAGAATAAACTGGCATGGCCCACACAGGCTTACAGAAGAATAAACTGGCACGGCCCACAGGCTTACAGAAGAATAAACTGGCATGGCCCACACAGGCTTACAGAAGAATAAACTGGCACGGGCCACAGGCTTACAGAATAATAAACTGGCACGGCCCACAGGCTTACAGAAGAATAAACTGGCACGGCCCACAGGCTTACAGAAGAATAAACTGGCTGGCACACAAGCTTACAGAAGAACAAACTGGCACGGCACACATAGGCTTCCAGAAGAATAAACTGGCATGGCCCACACAGGCTTCCAGAAGAATAAACTGGCATGGCCCACACAGGCTTCCTGAAGAATAAACTGGCATGGCCCACACAGGCTTCCAGAAGAATAAACTGGCATGGCCCACACAGGCTTCCAGAAGAATAAACTGGCATGGCCCACACAGGCTTCCAGAAGAATAAACTGGCATGGCCCACACAGGCTTCCAGAAGAATAAACTGGCATGGCCCACACAGGCTTCCAGAAGAATAAACTGGCACGGCCCACACAGGCTTCCAGAAGAATAAACTGGCATGGCCCACACAGGCTTCCAGAAGAATAAACTGGCACGGCCCACACAGGCTTCCAGAATAATAAACTGGCATGGCCCACACAGACCTCCAGAAGAATAAACTGGCATGGCCCACACAGGCTTCCAGAAGAATAAACTGGCATAGCCCACACAGACCTCCAGAAGAATAAACTGGCATGGCCCACACAGGCTTCCAGAAGAATAAACTGGCATGGCCCACACAGGCTTCCAGAAGATTAAACTGGCATGGCCCACACAGACTTCCAGAAGAATAAACTGGCATGGCCCACACAGACTTCCAGAAGAATAAACTGGCATGGCCCACACAGGCTTCCAGAAGAATAAACTGGCATGGCCCACACAGGCTTCCAGAAGAATAAACTGGCATGGCACACACAGACTTCCAGAAGAATAAACTGGCATGGCCCACACAGGCTTCCAGAAGAATAAACTGGCATGGCCCACACAGGCTTCCAGAAGAATAAACTGGCATGGCCCACACAGACTTCCAGAAGAATAAACTGGCATGGCCCACACAGGCTTCCAGAAGAATAAACTGGCATGGCCCACACAGGCTTCCAGAAGAATAAACTGGCATGGCCCACACAGACTTCCAGAAGAATAAACTGGCATGGCACACACAGGCTTCCAGAAGAATAAACTGGCATGGCCCACACAGACTTCCAGAAGAATAAACTGGCATGGCCCACACAGGCTTCCAGAAGAATAAACTGGCATGGCCCACACAGACCTCCAGAAGAATAAACTGGCATGGCACACACAGGCTTCCAGAAGAATAAACTGGCATGGCCCACACAGGCTTCCAGAAGAATAAACTGGCATGGCCCACACAGACTGCCAGAAGAATAAACTGGCATGGCCCACACAGACTTCCAGAAGAATAAACTGGCATGGCACACACAGACTTCCAGAAGAATAAACTGGCATGGCCCACACAGACTTCCAGAAGAATAAACTGGCATGGCCCACACAGACTTCCAGAAGAATAAACTGGCATGGCACACACAGGCTTCCAGAAGAATCAACTGGCATGGCACACACAGGCTTCCAGAAGAATAAACTGGCATGGCCCACACAGACTTCCAGAAGAATAAACTGGCATGGCACACACAGGCTTCCAGAAGAATAAACTGGCATGGCACACACAGGCTTCCAGAAGAATAAACTGGCACGGCCCACACAGGCTTCCAGAAGAATAAACTGGCATGGCCCACACAGGCTTCCAGAAGAATAAACTGGCATGGCCCACACAGGCTTCCAGAAGAATAAACTGGCATGGCCCACACAGGCTTCCAGAAGAATAAACTGGCACGGCCCACACAGACTTCCAGAAGAATAAACTCTTATTGACTTCACAAGGAGAAGATTGCAAGCCAAACACATTCGATAGAAGTTGTGATAACCATGTCCGGTGAACTTTTAACTTCCTGTCCACTGAGCTGTTGACCACTTGATTTGTGGCTGTCAAACGTCATGGATTACATGGGGGAGACAGACAGACAGAAACAGAGAGAAAAGGAGAGTAACAGAGAGAGAGAGGAGAAGCGAGCGAGAGAGAGAGAGAGAGAGAGAGAGAGAGAGAGAGAGAGAGAGAGAGAGAGAGAGAGAGAGAGAGAGAGAGAGAGAGCAGGCAGCCAGGGGTTGAGATGGACCGAGTAGGGACAAGGTGAGAGAGAGACAGAGCAAGGCATTGATCATAGACTGTATGTTTCATTGTGATTAAGGAGACCCCCTTAGTATGTGATTGGTGAAACTCTCCATTTGTATCACAGGGAATCCAATCATCCTGAGCCTAATTTGGTAATTAAATACTCGACTCAGCTCTGCTGGAGATGTGGTAGCACTGTAGCCCAAAGTGAAAAGGTTATCATGCATCACACTGCTGGGTTCTGTTCAACCCTGGCAAATGGAGGAGAGTATTTCCACTCCTGATTTTTTTTTTAGATCATTAGAATGATGGTCTGGCTCACTGTGAAACTGCAAGTAAATATCATTGGCATCTTTATGAATTGAGATGTGGAATGCATGATCACGCCATCTCCCACGATGGAGTGGAATCTTAAGAATGTGCTTTCAGGGTGCGCATAGACCATAGCCATTATTGAGTGGTCTCATTGTGTGAGTGCATAATGCTCAATTGAATGTCAATGATTGATGATGCCTTTTTAATGATGTAGGCCTGAGGTGAACTGCTCCAGCTCTTTATGGAGCAAGTTGGTTAGAACAAGTTGGTTAGAGCAAGTTGGTTAGAACAAGTTGGTTAGAGCAAGTTGGTTAGAGCAAGTTGGTTAGAGCAAGTTGGTTTCTGGTGTAGTAGTTCTATCTGCCATCGATTTTAGGTCAGCAGGCAAAACAAGACCTGATCCCTTTACGTACAAGTCAAGTTGGATCAAACACCCAATGATACTTTGATCTTCAAATGGACCTGGTCCAGGACAGCACCACCACAGCATTACATAGCAGTTACACGCTCAAAAGGACAGCCAGGTCCAGTTGGTGAAGAGCAGAGCTGAGGGGCCTGATTTGGTATGCTGCTGCCACTTAGCTCTGGGCTAGCTGGGGTAATGACCTAAGAGATCTAAAGGAACTCCGTCCCTGGAGGAGTGAGTGAGTGAGTGAGTGAGTGAGTGAGTGAGTGAGTGAGTGAGAAAGTGAGTGAGTGAGTGAGTGAGTGAGTGAGTTATTTAGTCCCAAATTGTCCTTAGCGTGTTGTTTTACACGTGTTAAGTCCATTGTAAAGATGAAACAGAGAGTGCATGCATTAATACCAGAGCCCATGGTGGGTTGTCTGCATATCAGAGAGACAGAGTACTGGCAGCAGTGTTCTGGGAATGCAAGATGAGCCCACTCGTGTAAGGTGAGACCTCTCCTGTGCATGATCTCTTTCATAGCATTGTTCCCCTGTCAACCCTCACAGTACCGCAAGCAGAGGGCAGGCATGGCTTTATCTGTGTTGGTAGAGAAAAGGAGGATGAATTAATGATACACTAAGACCAAAATAACTTTCAGTCTAGAAATGGACTGTCTCTCTTTTGTTTAGGAGTGATTGAGGCTTTTGTGCCAGCTTCCATGGTTCAGATTTCCTATTTCCTCTGCTACACATGTACTGTAGCTACAAGGTATTGGCCTGTATATCTAATCTATTTAGCAAATTCAGAGTGATTGGGTGGTTTACTATTTCTTCACTTTCCACCATTTTCCAAGGTCTGACTATCGCTGAGAAACAGTAAAAAGTGAAGAGAGCCAAATTAATTTGCCAGATGCAGCTGAGAGACATGGTCAGCCTGATGATGAGCAGACACATCCTGTCCCGACACTGCTGGGCAAAGACAGAAAATGAAACAACAGCAGAATACAGAAAAAAAAACAGAACAGAATCTGTTAGGGGGGGTACTATGGATGGATGATGGGGTGGGGGGGGTACTGTGGATGGATGGTGGGGGGGTACTGTGGACGGACGGTGGTGGGGGGGTACTCTTAATGGTGGTGGGGGGTTACTGTGGATGGATGATGGGAGAAACTGGGGATGGATGGTTGGGGGGGTGTACTGTGGATGGATGGGGGGGGGGGGTACTGTGGATGGATGATGGGAGGGACTGGGGATGGATGGTTGGGGGGGGGGTACTGTGGATGGTTGGGGTGGGGGGGTACTGTGGATGGATGATGGGTGCAAACTGCAAAGCCTGTCATCACAGACATGGGGAAGAAGATATGTTTAGGAGGTGAAAGGAAGAAGGGGGACAGGAATGTCAGAGCCCAATCTGACAATAATACCTGTCTGACTCATATTTACAATGGGGAGGTGGATGGGTGGGGGGGTGTATATTGGAGTGGGGAGGGTGGGGGGTGTATATTCGGGTGGGGGGGGGGGGGTATATTGCAACCTCACAATTTGGAAAATTCACAAAAGTATTTGACAACATTGCTTTCAATGTGATTATCTTTGGGGGTATATATGTGAATATAGCTGATACCAACCTGTTCAATATATATCTGAAAATATGCAAAACACTATAAATGTATCATCTTTACATTCATGATATTCTATGTAAAAACCAACCAGACAAGCCAAAGGATATAAATAATCACAGTGTTAGAATAAGAGAGGGGAGGGTGGAGAGAGAGAGAGAGAATAGAGGGGGTGGAGGAGAGAGAAGCAAAGGCAGAGCCAGAGCACAGCATTCCTCCCCTGTATAGCCAGGCTCTCAGGAAGAGAGGAGTGGGTTAGAGTTAAACTCTAATCCAGATGTGTGTGGCTGGGTGGACCAGTGCAGACTCAGCTAGGGTCCCACCTCTCCAAAACAGACCCAACTCTCCTCCATCACTCCTAACACAGACCTAGTGCTGCTTGGTTTACCTCAGAGCGTCACAACAAGACTAAACACAGACTGGATACCTCACTCCTCTACCGAACTGGTGTCTTATTGTCTACTGTGAACACTGCTGTCAACCGACTTTTTCTTGGAGGAATTTCCAGGTAAGCAACATACAGTATTTGACAAGAGTTGAAGAATATTGCCACATAGTGAAGTTCACATTGTTGTTGGTGCAAGAATTTATTGCTGATGCACAAAATTCCTTTCTTAGGTGAATAATCAACTGACGCCAAGTCTGACTGAATCCATTTACCATACGTTATCAAAAGAGCAATTGCCTGAAGAATCTTTGATTTGTCAACATACAGGCTATTTAAGCACACAGTATTTACCTATAAGAAACAGTCAATTCTAGTTGGAAACTAATTCAACACTTAAATCAAGACATACATTAATGTTATTTTATATGGTTCCTGTCATTTTGGACTGATTGACCTGTGGTTAGGATATACATAACCGCAATTCATAGTGAAGCGCTTAATCACAATTCAGAGTAAAGACAGACATGTGGAAAAGGGGCTTTAGTCCAACATTTTACAGTCCGAGAGATTCATTTTATTATATCCCTAAAATTGAATATTTAAAATGGCATCTTCAATTTGCTTTAAATCTCAATAAAAAGTGTGAAGGTTCTTCATAACATACATTACGTCATATATGGGAAACATATGGGTGTCATATATGTGTTATTTTGACTCCCAGACAGCACATGTGATTTTGATCTGAATTAGATATATTATACATTACAGGCATGTGGTGCCTCAGCTCTGCCAGGTGATTTAAGACTGGAGAGAAAGTCCGCTCTAGTGTGTAGCTGTGGGTTGTGTTAAACCCATCAATGTAATGACCAACTGCCTGGCAGTTACTTGTTATGAACTTTTGGTGGTACGTGACATGTCATCAGGTGTGCACCAAAGATTGGAGAGTGTTTTCAGTACTGTGGTATACATTTGTACATTTTCACACAATACGGTTTATACCCAGCAAAGCCTGCCTGATCACCTACTGACAATGATTTAAAAGCACAGCTAACAAACTTTTACGACTAGCAAACATTTGGCATAGACTGCTGTAACCACAAACCTCTCTCTATTTTCATTCCTGTCATCAGTGATGTGTGTGTGCTGTGTTTTGGGTTGTAGTCTAAAAATAAAGAGATGATGATGAAGGCCAGTGAGGAAGATGTGTCTAGCGACTTGCAGGCGCCGAGGCCCAGCGTGATGACTCCATCATGATTTATGGCCATGCCTGGATGGCTGACCATCTGACATCTATCACAAGAGTCAAACATACCTTATCCGTGGCTTCCTCCAGCAACGGACATTCCCACAGAGAACAAAAGACTGGTGGAAACTTTCTTCATGGAGTCATTGTAAACCTCCTGGTGTAGGGTTCCATTACACTATAGTGGGGTTTTATACGTTTAGACTTTTAGATATTTAGTATCTTTTGACATCGAAGACTTCTGGTAGGAACCATTTGATAAGTGTATTCTTATTGCATAACTGTAATAAATCTGATTACTTTTAAATGAATATGAAAGGTAGTCCTCATATGTCTGAGTATTATTCTGTGAATTATTATTTTATGTATGGTCTAATGATAAATGTTATTCACACTACAAATAGCAGATATGCTTGGCCTCTTAACTGTGCAGCTCTGAGCTGAGGTTAACTCAATCATTTAGTGCTGACTTTAGTCGCAAGAAACAGTGTTAGCTCTTTGTCTCACAGCTTCTTAATAATTGCATAACGGTTATCTTGGACACATGTATCTTACTGAGTGTATAAAACATTAGGAGCACCTTCCTAATATTGAGTTGTACCTCACCGTCTTCACAGAACAGCCTTAATTTGTCGAAGCAAGGACTCTACAAGGTGTGGAAAGCGTTACACAGGGATGCTGGCCCCATGTTGACTTCAATGCTTCCAACAGTGGTGTCAAGTCGTATGGATGTCTTTTAAGTGGTGGACCATTCTTGATACACACGGAAAACTGTGAGCGTGAATAACCCAGCAGCGTTGCAGTTCTTGACACAAAACCGGTGCACCTCGCACCTACTACCATAACCCGTTGAAAGGCACTTAAATATTTTGTCTTGCCAATTCACCCTCTGAATGGCACACATACACAATTCATGTCTCAATTGTCTCAAGACTTAAAAAACCTTCTTTAACCTGTCTCCTTCCCTTCATCTACACTGATTGAAGTGGATTTAAAAAGTGACATCAATAAGGGATCTTTCACCTGGATTCACCTGGTCAGTCGGTCATAGAAAGAGCAGGTGTTTTGTAAACTCAGTGTACAGTATTCAGAGTGGTAATGCAAGGCTAGCTTCCTTGACTAGACCCATCGGATACGCTTATGGACCAACAGCATTCACATGATAATGGAGTCAGATTGAAGACTATATTATGGTCGTATTACTCGTACACAAACTCCTGTCGTCCTCAGACAGAGTGTATTTTCACTCTGTTACAGGGTCCCTTTAGGCGGGGCTGGCCTGGGCTGTCAGTGTGTTTTATTCTCACTCAGATGGGTATTTCAACATGCAGCTGGAGTCAGCAAAGGTGGTGGGACAGGAAGAGGGGGAGGGAGGGAGGAAACTGTCCAAAATTGGCACACTCATCATGGGTCATTATCATACCAACGACAGACATGATAAATCATGTCTCCCTCATAGACCCTCTGCACACACGGCATGACAAACAGCTTAGCCTCTAACCACCAAGGTCCACACAAGGCAACGCACCAACAACACAAGAAACTGTAGCTTGTTTTATTTGCCCTCAAGGTGAATATTTTGCCGTTTGGGAGGTACTGTACTTGTCATCAACCTTTTGAAGGGGGATTTTGTAATTGAGCTCTTGAATGCGTAGGCCTGCTAGCACAGGCATGCAATAAGTATTTATTGCTTTGCATTTTCTAAGGAAGAATCTTATGGGTTTTTTTCCCCTATGAATTCAGCAGCAGCTCTATGCATTTGGATATGAAACATCTAAAACAATATTCTAAAACTCATTCCCATAATTCTTACACTCTTAACGTTAAAGGGTTCTTCAGATGTCCCGACAGGAGAACCCTTTGAAGAAACCCTTTTGGTTTCAAGTAGAACCTTTTTGGGTTCCATTCTACCTGGCTGGGACAAAAAAGGATGCTCCTATGGGGACAGCCAAAGAACCCTTTTGGAACCCTTTTTTTCTAAGAGTGAAGGACAACGTTACGAAAGCAAGAGATGCAGCAATGAATATAACCAAACACTGTAGCTAGGCCTACTTTCAACAGTTTAATCCCACTCCAGCCCTTTGTGCTTTTGTAATGTTAGCATGTTGTACTACCACTTAAGAAGATTTTGATTTATTTGCACTATTACAGGTATTCTAGAGTTTGCAACTTATTTGTTCAATCACAATAACAATAGCTATACCATTTACAAAGTGAAACTGCTGAAGCACACTAACCTTCCCTCCTGTGTCTTCATGTTGTCCCAGGTCGGATGATGGCGTGAGAGACCTGCCATGGCTGCTGAGGGTGTCACTGTCCTGGCTCCCTGGCTGAGACTGAGGGCAGTGCTGTTATTGCTGGTGCTGCTCCTCTCTCCGCTGGCCCTGTGTGCCCCATGCCCCAGAGGCTGCAGCTGCCCTGGCATCAAGGAGGTACACTGCACCTTCCGCCACCTCACCTCTGCCCCACGTAACCTGCCCAAGGACACAGAGAGGGTTAACCTGGGGTAAGACTGCTCCTGTATTCCAAATACTGTAGAAATGTTATATTTAATGATATGATGTCAAAATGTCATGTTCTGGAGTGCTTTCATCGTGTGACGATGTCAACATGTCATGTTCTGGAGTGTGACAAGGTTGTGAGCTATAGTCATGTGATGTCAAAATGTCATGCTCTGGTTTCCTTGTATGGACAGCTGGTCCTGCCACAACATTCCCATGGGGTTTCGGTACGGACTTTGTCTAGGCCATTCTAAAATGCGGAATTTCTTCTTCTGCAGCCATTCTTTGGTAGATCTGCGTGTCAGGATAGGAACATTGTCTTGCTGCATGATTAACTTTCGGTTCAGCTTCAGCACAAGAACGGATAGCCTGACATTCTCTTCTAGAATGTTCTGATACAATGCAGAATTCATGGTTGTGTCATTGATAGGTCCAGGTCCAGAGGCAGCAAAGCATCCCCAAACTATCACACTCCCACCACCATTCTTGACGTTTGGGATGAGGTTCTTCTGTTTGAACTCAGTGTTTGGTTTTCGACAAACATAACATTTCTAATTGAGGCCAAAGGTTATATGTTTGACTCGTCTGTCCAGAGAGCATGCCATTAAATAGAGTTAAGGAGGATATCTGCGCCTTTGTAGCATGAATGGAGAATGTTTAATGTACAAACCGGTCCACGGGGAAACAAGTGTATACCTTCCCAAGGATTGTCTATTATATTGTCAAGACGGTCAAGTGACCGCTCCAACAATGGTAATGCATGTCCTGAAAGATGGAAGGCGGGAGGGAGGCAGCAAAATCAGGTAGGACAATTTTAAGCAATAAGAGGGCGCAGTATAATGTGTGTGAACATTATAGTGTCCATGTTAAAGTAGTCCATTTTTCTTCTTCTTCATTGGCTGTTTGCTCCCAACTCAGATGAATCCCCACCCAGGTGACTACTTTAAAATGGTGGAAGCCATTTTGCCAAAACAGATAATATCCATGATGAGTCCTCCATCTCTGACAACAAGCACAACTCCAATATAAAGTTGTTGTTTTTTCAAAGTTGCCGAAATGTCACGTGAGTCCACTTATAGCAATACGTTCATAGCCATTGCTCCCGAGTGGTTTAGTGGTCTAAGACACCGCATCTCAATGCAAGAGGTGTCACTGCAGTACCTAGTTTGAATCCAGGCTGCATCACATCTGGCCGTGATTGGGAGGCACATAGGGCGGTGCACAATTGGCCCAGAATCGTCTGGGTTTAGCCCGGGTAGGCCGTCATTGTAAATAAGAATTTGTTCTTAACTAACTTGCCTAGTTAAATAAAAACATAACAGCCTAACCATGATGAAACTTCTATTCTATCAAATATGCCTCACGTAGCAAATTAACAATGTGTTAACAAAAGTCAACACTCTCTCATTGACCTCCATACAAAAATGTTCACTTTGTGGACGTACTTTCGTGGACCGCAATGCATATGTAGAAGCACCGTGGCTAGGAAAAACTCCCTAGAAAGGAAGAAACCTAGAGATGAACCAAGCTCTGCGGGGTGGTCAGTCCTCTTCTGGTTGTGCCGTGTGGGGATTATAAGAGTACATGGCCATTAAGGCCAGATTGTTCTTCAAGATGTTCAAACGTTCGTAGATGACCAGCAGGGTCAAATAATAACCACAGTGTTTGTAGAGGGTGCGAACAGGTCAGTACCTCAGGACTAAATGTCAGGTGGCTTTTCATAGCCGAGCATTCGGAGGGCGAGACAGCAGGTACCCTTTTAATGATCATGCTGTTCAATCAGCTCCTTGATATGCCACACATGTCAGGTGGATGGATTAGCTTGGCAATGGAGAAATACTCACTAACAGGGATGTAAACAAATTTGTGCACAAAATTTGTGAGAAATATTTATTATTTCAGCTCATGAGAGATGGGACCAACACTTTACATGTTGTGTTTCTATTTTTGTTCAGTGTAAGCAGACTGTCGGGTCCTCTATCTTAATAATATCCAATATAATAGGCCAACATGTTCTGGTTACACTTTATTTGACAGCCCAGTATAACATAGAAGCCTATTTACAAGAAACTATGGGGTGCTCTGGGTTATGGGAATTGAACTGATATATAATAGTTTTTAAAGAACGCCCTGTACTTGCACCCAACAATCTACGGTACATGTGGGGGGTTGGAATGGCTCACACTGGTGTAACATATTTTAAACAACTTTCCCTGCCAAAGGATTGCTTGATCTGTTCCATGTCTTTGAGGATTTCTCAGGATTATTGGCTCTTTACTTGTTTATATTTCACACAGGCAGGCAGCTCCTGCAACATTCTCATGTTGTCCCTCCCTCTCGATGTCTCTCTGTGTAGCTATAACAGCCTCCAGGCCGTGGGGGGGTCAGAGTTCACACAACTCCGCCAGCTGGAGATGCTTATGCTCCATGGGAATGATATCACGACCGTGTCTCCAGGAGCATTTTACAGCCTGCGCTCTCTGCAGGTGAGTTCCCCCGACAGACAGGCTGGCACCAAGGGGAGTCTGTCGTCTCATTCAAGACAAGAAGGATAACCTACATAGATGCATAACAGTCAGGGGATTGTGTCTCACTATTAAATATTCAGTCACTTGTCTACAGGCAACCATATTGTAAAACATTTAAATGTAACATTTTTTTAACCAATTTCTACTTCTTGCCAGATTCTGAAGCTGAGCTACAACAAGCTGGAGGCCATCACCCCTGGTATGTTTGAGGGCTTGGTCAGCCTGGTGCGACTCCACCTGGACCGCAACAACATAGACTTCATCGAGCCGTACACCTTCAGTGGGCTAACATCATTAAAACTCCTACAGCTAGAGGGCAACAAGCTGAGGGACCTCCACCCACACAGCTTCATCACCCTTTCTCTCCTGGGGAACTTCTGGAGCTCTGGGCTGCGTCACCTCCACCTGTCGGACAACCAGCTGCACTACCTCCAGCCTGGGACCCTGATGCCCCTCAGCAAACTGGAGCTGCTCTCCCTGCATGGCAACCCTTGGACCTGTGACTGCCATCTCCAGTGGCTGCTAGAGTGGAACAACAAACATGAGGGTGAGGCCTCTCTCTCTCTCTCTCTCTCTCTCTCTCTCTCTTTCCAGTCTCTATCTATCTCTTTGTCTCTCTGACCTCTCTCTCTCTCTCCCGTCTATCTGTCTCTCTCTTTCTGTCTTTGCCCTCTCTCTCTCTATCTGTCTCTCTGCCCTCTCTCTCTCATGTCTCTATCTATCTCTTTGTCTCTCTGACCTCTCTCTCTCTCTCTCCCATCTATCTGTCTCTCTCTTTCTGTCTTTGCCCTCTCTCTCTCTTTCTGTCTCTCTGCCCTCTCTCTCATGTCTCTCTCTCTCTCTTTCTGTCTCTCTGCCCTATCTCTCTCTCCCATCTCTCTCTTCTTCTTTCTGTCTCTCTGCCCTCTCTCTCTCCCATCTCTCTCTTTCTCTTTCTGTCTCCCTGCCCTATCTCTCTCTCCCATCTCTCTCTTTCTGTCTTTGCCCTCTCTCTCTTTCTGTCTCTCTGCCCTCTCTCTCTCCTGTCTCTCTCTTTCTGTCTCTCTGCCCTCTCTCTCTCTCATGTCTCTCTCTCTTTCTCTTGCAGTCTCTCTGCCCTCTCTCGCTCTCATGTCTCTCTCTCTTTGTCTTTCTGTCTCTCTGCCCTATCTCTCTCTCCCATCTCTCTCTTTCTGTCTCTCTGCCCTATCTCTCTCTCCTGTCTCTCTCTCTTTCTCTTTGTCTCTCTGATCTCTCTCTCTCTCCTGTCTATCTGTCTCTCTGCCCTCTCTCTCTCTCCCACCTCTCCCTCTCCCTCTCTCTTTAGTTGTTTGTGCTGTATATTTCTCCAGTGTCTGCCATACACTCCAACACATACATATTTGTCATTCACTTCACAACAATGATTGGGCCCATGTGTATAATACATCAATGTGAGTGTTTATGTGCTGTTTCCTCTGACCCAGTTGGACTGCTAATATTTATAAATAGTTGCATGACTCGATCACTAAACAATGCTCTAATTAGCGTGCAGTAATCTGTAACTTTCTCTGAACCAACTTTAAGGTAAACAAACTGAAAAATGACAATTCTGACACCCTCACCTCTTCGTCCTTTCTTTCTTTCTTTCTCTTTCTCTCGCACTCTCACTCTCTCTCTTTGTCTGCCTGTCTGTCTGTCTCTCTGTCTCTCTGTCTCTCTCTGTCAGGAGTGATTAAGTGTAAGAAGGAGCGGGACGCTGCCTCTGGTGAGAGCTGTGCTGTCTGCTCCTCACCTCAGTCCTTAAATGGCAGCCAGGTCCTGGGACTGTCTGCTGGCCAGCTGGTCTGTGAGCGGCCCACTCTGGTGTCCGATCTGAAGCAGTGGGACAGCCCCGGCTGGGACGATGCGGACTCAGAGCCTGACCTGCCCTACACCAGGGACCTGGAACGTCCCCTGGGCCACCTCACATTCGTCCTGACCGACAACCACGGGAACAAAGCACACGTGGCCTGCGATGTCCGGCGGCCCAGCGAGAGCTCCTCCGTGACATGGGAGAACCTGCGGACGTCTGGGGAGGTGGCGGTCAACGTGAGCCTGGTCAGCCTGCTGGAGTGTGAGATCGACCGGGACGCTCTGCAGAACCTCTGGAGGCTGGTGGCCTACTACTACGAGAGCCCTGCTCTCTTGGAGAGGGGGATGAGGAGGGAGAACACCAGCAGAGTCACGTTTCAGTACTCCCAGGGACACAACGAGGAATCCCCTTACTTTACAGATCTCAAAGGACACTTAATGGCTGAACCGACGTGGCTCCTCCAACCAAGGGTCACCCTGCAGCTGAACAGACGGCAAACCACAACGAAAAAACTGGTGCTGGACTTTACCACATTCATCTCCAAGCACGTCAGTGGTAGGGGAGAGCAGGAGGATGTGACTTCCTCCTGGGCCCTAATAAAGAGAGGAAGCCCTGGGAGAGTTCAATCTGTGCTGGAGGGTTCAGAGGTCAGTCTGGGGTGTACAGTTATCAGTTCAGGGTCACAGTCTGTGGAGTGGATGCTCCCAGATCTATCTATCCTGGAAGAATCTAATTCCCGGCTGGTGTCTGAGGGAGGCAGACTGGTCATTGGAAATGCTAGTGTGTCTGACTCTGGGCTGTATCACTGTCTAGTCCGCACAGAGACTGATGTGGACATGGTGCCTGTGAGGTTGACAGTGAAAGAACGCCTGCTCAGTCCGAACACTCTAAATGGGAAGAAGATGGAAGTGGAGAGCGGGGAGTCCCTCTCACTCCCCTGCTATGTGAACTCAGCACAGCCTAGCGAGACACGCTGGTACCTCCCTAAAAATCAGATCCTACAACCGTCGCAACCAAAGGGGAGGGTCTACGTCAATCAAAATGGATCCCTGGTGATCAAAAAGACAACTCATGAGGACGCTGGGGAGTACAGCTGTTTGGCTGCTAACCTCTATGGAGTAGACATGTTGGCTCATCTCGTGGTCGTCACAGGGGAGAAAGACTCGGATGCAAAAGAAGAGGTCGAGAAAGAATCACCTGGTGTTGAAACAGCCAGGGGAGAATCACCTTTGTTTGGGAGTAAGGAGGATGAAGGTGAGGGGTCAGGGTTCCAGGAGATAAAAGGCCCCCATGCTACACAGTCTCCTAAGAGGGTGGGTGGACAACAGAGGTACCCTGGAGGGTTTTTACGCCCTGGTATGAAAGGGAAGAGGATCAAGGATAACAAGAGGAAACCTAATAAGTCTGTCAAGGAGCTCGACCCCAACCGCTGGGCTGAGATCCTAGCCAAAGCTAATGCTAAACCTCCGACACTACCGCCTACAAGACCACCACCAACTACACCAACAACAAAAACAGCAACGACAATGACAGCCAAAACCACTACTACTACTCCTAAACCCACTACTACTACTACTACCACTACTACTCCTAAACCCACTACTTCTACTAAACCCACGACTACTACTACTCCTAAACCCACTACTACTACTACTACTACTACTACTACCACTACTACTCCTAAACCCACTACTACTACTACTACTACCACTACTACTCCTAAACCCACTACTACCACTGCTACTCCTAAACACACTACTACTACCACTACTACTCCTAAACCCACTACTACTCCTACTTCCACTACTACTCCTACTACCACTACCATGAGAAAAACTACAACAACCACGACCACAACAACAACAACTGCTCCTCCTTCAACTACCAGAACAACCACAACTAAAAAGCCCACCAAGAGCCACACAGAAACAGAAGGTGAATTGGACTTTTCCGAAAAGCAACCTGAACCTTTACGTCCTCCACCTAGAAAACATGTGACACAGGCCCCAAGAGGGAAAGCATTACTTGTGAACCGTGGTAGAGGTAAAGGAGGTCCAAACCCAGATTCAGACTCGGTCATAAATCTGTCTGTTACAGAAGCTCCTCAATCCGTCACACAACCAATGCATCTAGAAGACAAGCATGTGGGGAGGGAGAGAGAGAGAGTGAACCAGAAGAACAATCCTATTTGGACAAACAGACGAAGACCCCCTTACAGACGGGGCAGACCCCCACAGAGACGGGTTCGACCTCAGAAACCCTCCCTCCCCTCATCACACAAACCACAGGCGACACTCCATCACCCCGCAACAAGAGTGGAAAAACAAGAATCTACTGCATCGCAAAACGACAATTCTAAAATGGAGGACAATATTACAGAACACATACCCACTATTTCAACACATGATGACAATGAGCCTGTTGATCCGATCATTAATCCCAACACTGCTACAGACAAATCAGATAGCATTCCCATAAAATCATTAACACCAGAGATGAAAGACCTTAGTATAGTTAACCTTTCAAACAGAGAGCATGTGCCTACACCAGAGACAATCACCTCAGCAGAAAATCTACCTCCTCCAACTGAGGTGCCTGGACAGGAGAGGACATGGGAGAACTTAAAAAAACAGGATGTTATTAGACAGACTACCCAAAACAGGCAAACATCCCCAAAGATAACAACAACAACAAAGCACACTCATATTAATTATAACATTCATTTAAAGCCTAATTTGTCACATGATACGGTTGCTATGGCAACACCCGTACTGACTAAACTTGATGTTTTAGATAAAGGTGCTGCAAAGCCAGAAACCCCTTTAACAAAAGTACATTTTCTAAATCCAACTCCTAAAAAATCACAAGATAAGACACAAACACATTTGAGAACCGTTGCAAAAGGCAGTGTTGCTCGGGAGGATTTTCTGAGGAACACACACAGAAACTCATATAAAAAGGAGGAGGATCACTCTCAAATGAAACCTGACAGTCCCAGTCTCCCCATCCACCCCTGGATCCACCAACAGAATGTCCAAATGAGAGTTCAAACCACCCCTCCACCCCGCGCTCCCACCCCCTATTGGCCTTATAGCCGCTTACAAGTGTGGCCCTCAGTTCATGGTTCAGGGCCACATCCTTTCTTTACAGAGAGGCCCATGCTTTTCCCCCACCCAGGGGGCCGGGGCGTTGGGGTCACCAATCGACCAGAAATCACAGCTGAGACTGTCAGGCCCACAGCGTTCATCTCTGCTTCACCGGGCAGTGGCATGGCAGCCCCGCTGACCTCCCACCCACCCCACAGGAGCCCAGGCCCAGCCAGCAGGACCCGACAGCAGGACCTCTTAATGCTCTCCAAGCTCAGAAACAGATACAGACAGGCTCAGCTGGACCGTATTTCACAGCTAGGGAAGAGAGTGACAACTAAGCCCAAGATCAGTCACCCTACACCTAGACCTCACTACCAGCCTCCCACTCAGTCATACAAGTACTGGCCTGTGCCCCCCACCACCTCCCTCCCCGTGCCCACCAACAGGCCCTACTCCACAGCCAGTGTCCTGTACGGCAGCCGCTGGCACTACAGCCACTGGGGCCAGAGGAGGCTGAGCACGGCCCTGCCATTCCCCAACTTGATGGGTAGTGGGGTGAAGCCTAGGATCAGCTCTGTGAACACAGTCAGTGTGTCTGCCCTGGCTGAGGGTGATGTGCTGCTGCCCTGTGAAGCATCAGGAGACCCACAGCCAGCGCTCTCCTGGACTAAAGTCTCCACAGGTATTTAAACACTTTTATTGTGAAAGACTTTGTAGGGTAGAAACAATTATTGCCTCTCTGCAGGGAATTACAGTATAGTCTCTCTGTAATGCAAGACATAAATATTTTGACTTCAGGCTCTTGTGAGCTTACCATCGTAAAGAATAATATCCAACAGAAATACTATATTTTACAAGCTTGTTAACATTCAAGGAGCAGCAGAAATAATATATGCATAGGCTAATTGAGGCTGCAAAGGATTAGACAGACCTACATCTATCCTACCCTGCCTTTCTAAGGTCTTCGAAAGCCAAGTTAACAAACAGATCACCGACCATTTCGAATCCCACCGTACCTTCTCCGCTATGCAATCTGGTTTCCGAGCTGGTCATGGGTGCACCTCAGCCATGCTCAAGGTCCTAAACGATATCATAACCGCCGTTGATAAGAGACAATACTGTGCATCTGTATTCATCGAGCTGGCCAAGGCTTTCGACTCTGTCAATCTTCACATTCTTATCAGCAGACTCAACAGCCGTGGTTTCTCAAATGACTGCCTCGCCTGGTTCACCAATTACTTGTCAGACAGAGTTCAGTGTGTCAAATCGGAGGGCCTGTTGTCCGGACCTCTGGCAGTCTCTATGGGGGTGCCACAGGGTTCAATCTTCGGGCCGACTCTCTTCTCTGTGTACATCAATGATGTCGCTCTTGCTGATTCTCTGATCCACCTCTACGCAGACAACACTATTCTGTATTCTTCTGGCCCCCCTTTGGACACTGTGTTAACTAATATCCAGACGAGCTTCAATGCCATACAACTCTCGTTCCGTGGCCTCCAACTGCTCTTAAATGCAAGTAAAACTAAATGCATACTCTTCAACCGATCACCTCCAGCACCTGCTCACCCGTCCAGCATCACTACTCTGGACAGTTCTGACTTAGAATATGTGAACAACTACAAATACATAGGTATCTGGTTAGACTGTAAACTCTCCCTCCAGACTCACATTAAGCATCTCCAATCCAAAATTAAATCTAGAATCGACTTCCTATTTCGCAAACAAAGCATCCTTCACTCATGCTGCCAAACATACCCTTGTAAAACAGACCATCCTACCGATCCTTGTCTTCGGCAATGTCATTTACAAAATAGCCTCCAACACTTTACTCAGCAAATTGGATGCAATCTATCACAGTGCCATCCGTTTTGTCACCAAAGCCCCATATACAACCCACCACTGCGACCTGTATGCTCTCGTTGGCTGGCCCTCGCTTCATATTCGTCGCCAAACACACTGGTTCCAGGTAAGGATAAGTCTTTGCTAGGTAAAACCCCACCTTATCTCAGCTCATTGGTCACCATAACAGCACCCACCCATAGCACGCACTCTAGCAGGTATATTTCACTGGTCAACCCCAAAGCCAATTCCTCATTTGGCCGCCTTTCCTTACAGTTCTCTGCTGCCAATGACTGGAACTAACTGCAAAAATCACTGAAGCTGGAGACTCAAATCTCCCTCACTAACTTCAAGCACCAGCTGTCAGAGCAGCTCAAGGATCACTGCACCTGTACATAGCCCATCTGTAAATAGCCCATCCAACTACCTCATCCACATACTGTTATTTAAAAAAACTATTTTTGCTCCTTTGCACCCCAGTATCTCTACTTGCACATTCATCTTCTGCACATCTATCACTCCAGTGTTTAATTGCTATATTGTAATTATTTCGCCACTATGGCCTATTTATTGTCTTACCTCCCTTATCCTACCTCATTGGCACACACTGTAAATATATTTTTTCTATTGTGTTATTGACTGTATGTTTGTTTACTCCATGTGTAACTCTGTGTTGTTGTTTGTGTCGCACTGCTTTGCTTCATCTTGGCCAGATCGCAGTTGTAAATGAGAACTTGTTCTCAGCTAGCCTACCTGGTAAAATAAAGGTGAAATAAAAAATAAAATAAAGACATTTGTATAATATATTAACACAATGGCACCACCTGATTGTGCTCAACTCATGCTGTAATATTTGACAGAGAGACCCTTGACAAAAACTCCAAAATAATTCACTGCATTAACATTAGGACGCAAGCCTAATCCAGAGTACCAATAATGTGCTTCTCTCTCTTTTCAACAACAGGTGCTACCGTCCAAGCAAACACAAAACACGGACAGAGATTTGAAGTTGTAAAGAACGGCACCTTTGTGATTAAAAACATTCAGCTACAGGACAGAGGCCAGTACCTCTGCACGGCACAGAACACATTTGGCTCGGACAGAATGGTCATTACCCTGGCTGTGCTGACCCAGCCTCCCAAAATCATAGGTCCCCACTCCAGAGAGGTCCCAGTGTATTTGGGGAAGGCTATAAGCTTAGACTGTGTAGCCTCTGGCAAGCCCCAGGCTCAGATCTCCTGGATTCTTCCAGACAGGACCTTTGTGCGTGATGTGGGAGCTCTTGACAGGTCAGCCTCTCTGCTGGCTAACGGCACCCTGAGGATCCAATCAGCTAACTTCTCCAGTAAAGGCGACTATAGGTGTATCGCTAGCAATGCAGCCGGGGCTGACACAGTGACTTTTCACATCCACGTGGCAGCGCTACCGCCCACCATCAATGAGGAGGCCTCGGAGAGCATCGTCATCCAGGAAGGGAGAAGTGTGTATGTCCACTGCACTGCCAAGGGAGAGCCTGCGCCCGTGCTAAAGTGGACCCTCCCTGCAGGGGTACATGTCAAACCCTCCCAGATCCTCGGCAGGAGACTGTTTGTCTTCCCCAATGGGACGCTGTACATCAAGAACATCTCTCCGGAAGACTCGGGGAGGTATGAGTGCTCTGTGACCAACGCAGTGGGCGCGGCCAGGAGAGTTCTGTACCTGAAGGCCAGGCAGGAGGTCCCCAGCCTGCGACTGTCACACCACCCCTCCCAACAGCACCGAGTCACAGCCATGTATGGCTCCACTGTGTACCTGCACTGTCCAGAGTCCACTGGCACTCCCCGTGGCACTCTGTGGCAGCTACCATCCAAAACATTGCTGGAACATCGCTACAGGTAACTCCACCATGCTAGTAATCAAACCTATATAGGAGTTTTCCTATAATAATAATACACTGTGCTGATATTGATTAGGTATCAGAGATCTGAAGAATAGCTGTAATTATTCATTAAGCTAAATTATCTGTACTATCATTCTAATCGCTTTCCCTCCAGTGACCTTATAAATAACTTCTCAACTCTATTACAGCCCTCAATTTCAGGGAGGTTTAATCAAACACAATTATTTTTTTCAAACACAATTAGTGTAATTCAAAACAAGCTATCTGCTGGAGCCTGACCAAGGTCAACCAGCCTGTGATCTCAGGGTCAGAAACCCTGATGGGTCCCACTGTCAGAGACTACATTCTTAAAAAATAAAAAATAAGGTTCTCCAGAGCAATGCCATAGGAGAACCATTTTAGGTTCTCTGAAGAACCTTAAATGGGATGGTTCTTTGAAGAATTACACACACTCAGCACCTTATTTTATGCAAATAAGGTGTTGAGCATTATTTTCATATTGCCCAGGGTGCCTTTTGAGTGAATTTTAGTTACCAGTACCACCCATGACTGTGCTTGATAGTGAAAGAGAAGGTTGCTGCATTCATTCATTTTCAGGCCTGTGGCCTTCACCAAGTGAGATCCCAAGTGAATGTGTTATCATTCAAATTCAATGATTTAAAACAATACAATACATATTTCATAAAGCCTCATTTTTAGGCCCGTTTTACTCTAATACAATGGCCTTTCATAGTTTACAGGCCATATCAGGCATAGCAGTCACATTATTCTGGCTTGCAAAGTGATGTGTAATTCCTATTGGAAGCCTCCCAGAGTGGGGATAGCCAACATCTAAACTGGAACAACCATTTTAATAATGGGTTCAATAAGTCCAAGTAACCGATTTGATTAGTTTAGAAAAAAATGTATTTATATTTGAGTAGAATAATATTGCACATGAAAAAAAAAACTATCAAGAAACATGCAAAAACATAGATATAAACCAAAAATCAACCTGCAATAGAGCATGCTGGGAAATATGGTAATGATAGGCGTGGTTTTGGTTCAACTCTGTTATTAACACCAACACGTGTGTTCTTTTACACCACTGATTGTTAATTTAACTCTTGAATCAATACTAGAAATGTTACACTGAAATATCAACACTAGTTAACACTGGCCAATTTTCTGTGTGCTATTAAATGGACATGCTTCCATCTAAATAACCTTTTAGAATTCTAAATACTGTAGATGCCATGTCAAGAACCCCACACTGAACTCAAAGGTTCTTTATCGGGCAAGAGTTCTCTAAGGAACATTAAGAGTTGAGGAAGAACCTTTAAAAAAACGTCATTTTTTTCAGTGTAAAAATATCCTTACGGTCAATTTGCAGGGCGTCTGTCGAGTACACCCAATTAATTCTTGCTCAACATGGTTCCCAAACAGTGGGACACTAGTGGCACAGAATTCAGTGAGACAAGAGAAGCAGGAAATGGGAGAAGCACCGTTGTACAAATACAAAGTATCTATTGTGCAGTTACATTATGTAATTACACTGTAATTGAAAATCCAGCGTAACTAAATGGTGTAAATTATTGCACATAATTTGATTAGAATGTATCTTACATCATAATACATTTTAAAATGTTCTCAATGTCACTTAAATCATATTGTATTTCTGATTAAAAACCAGGGGTTGGAACCAAAATTATTTTCTAATTGTTTCGTTCTGAACAGAAGCATAATTGTTTTTTGTTATGTTCCACTGTTCTGAGCAGCAAAATAAAGTTCTGAACCGGTTAGAACCCCCAAAAAGTACCGGCTCATATCATTCCTTTTTGTTCTTTTTCAAACCTCTGATATATATATATATATATATTAAACTGCCAAGGGAGAGCATATATACAGTGCCTTGCGAAAGTATTCGGCCCCCTTGAACTTTGCGACCTTTTGCCACATTTCAGGCTTCAAACATAAAGATATAAAACTGTATTTTTTTGTGAAGAATCAACAACAAGTGGGACACAATCATGAAGTGGAACGACATTTATTGGATATTTCAAACTTTTGTAACAAATCAAAAACTGAAAAATTGGGCTTGCAAAATTATTCAGCCCCCTTAAGTTAATACTTTGTAGCGCCACCTTTTGCTGCGATTACAGCTGTAAGTCGCTTGGGGTATGTCTCTATCAGTTTTGCACATCGAGAGACTGAATTTTTTTCCCATGCCTCCTTGCAAAACAGCTCGATTGGATTCAGGTCTGGACTTTGACTTGGCCATTCTAACACCTGAATATGTTTATTTTTTAACCATTCCATTGTAGATTTTGCTTTATGTTTTGGATCATTGTCTTGTTGGAAGACAAATCTCCGTCCCAGTCTCAGGTCTTTTGCAGACTCCATCAGGTTCTTCCAGAATGGTCCTGTATTTGGCTCCATCCATCTTCCCATCAATTTTAACCATCTTCCCTGTCCCTGCTGAAGAAAAGCAGGCCCAAACCATGATGCTGCCACCACCATGTTTGACAGTGGGGATGGTGTGTTCAGCTGTGATGCTTTTACGCCAAACATAACGTTTTGCATTGTTGCCAAAAAGTTCAATTTTGGTTTCATCTGACCAGAGCACCTTCTTCCACATGTTTGGTGTGTCTCCAAGGTGGCTTGTGGCAAACTTTAAATGACACTTATTATGGATATCTTTAAGAAATGGCTTTCTTCTTGCCACTCTTCCATAAAGGCCAGATTTGTGCAATATACGACTGATTGTTGTCCTATGGACAGAGTCTCCCACCTCAGCTGTAGATCTCTGCAGTTCATCCAGAGTGATCATGGGCCTCTTGGCTGCATCTCTGATCAGTCTTCTCCTTGTATGAGCTGAAAGTTTAGAGAGACGGCCAGGTCTTGGTAGATTTGCAGTGGTCTGATACTCCTTCCATTTCAATATTATCGCTTGCACAGTGCTCTTTGGGATGTTTAAAGCTTGGGAAATCTTTTTGTATCCAAATCCGGCTTTAAACTTCTTCACAACAGTATCTCGGACCTGCCTGGTGTGTTCCTTGTTCTTCATGATGCTCTCTGCGCTTTTAACGGACCTCTGAGACTATCACAGTGCAGGTGCATTTATACGGAGACTTGATTACACACAGGTGGATTGTATTTATCATCATTAGTCATTTAGGTCAACATTGGATCATTCAGAGATCCTCACTGAACTTCTGGAGAGAGTTTGCTGCACTGAAAGTAAAGGGGCTGAATAATTTTGCACGCCCAATTTTTCAGTTTTTGATTTGTTAAAAAAGTTTGAAATATCCAATAAATGTCGTTCCACTTCATGATTGTGTCTCACTTGTTGTTGATTCTTCACAAAAAAATACAGTTTTATATCTTTATGTTTGAAGCCTGAAATGTGGCAAAAGGTCGCAAAGTTCAAGGGGGGCGAATACTTTCGCAAGGCACTGTATATATATATATATATATATATATATATATATATATATATACACACACATACAGTGGGGCAAAAAAGTATTTAGTCAGCCACCAATTGTGCAATTTCTCCCACTTAAAAAGATGAGAGAGGCCTGTAATTTTCATCATAGGTACAGTCCCTGGCGGCGTAGTGTGTTACTGATGGAAGGCTTTGTTACTTTGGTCCCAGCTCTCTGCAGGTCATTCACTAGGTCCCCCCGTGTGGTTCTGGGATTTTTGCTCACCGTTCTTCTGATCATTTTGACCCCACGGGGTGAGATCTTGCGTGGAGCCCCAGATCGAGGGAGATTATCAGTGGTCTTGTATGTCTACCATTTCCTAATAATTGCTCCCACAGTTGATTTCTTCAAACCAAGCTGCTTACCTGTAGCAGATTCAGTCTTCCCAGCCTGGTGCAGGTCTACAATTTTGTTTCTGGTGTCCTTTGACAGCTCTTTGGTCTTGGCCATAGTGGAGTTTGGAGTGTGACTGTTTGAGGTTGTGGACAGGTGTCTTTTATACTGATAACAAGTTCAAACAGGTGCCATTAATACAGGTAACGAGTGGAGGACAGAGGAGCCTCTTAAAGAAGAAGTTACAGGTCTGTGAGAGCCAGACATCTTGCTTGTTTGTAGGTGACCAAATACTTATTTTCCACCATCATTTGCAAATAAATTCATAAAAAATCCTACAATGTGATTTTCTGGATTTTTTTCCTAATTTTGTCTGTCATAGTTGAAGTGTACCTATGATGAAAATTACAGGCCTCTCTCATCTTATTAAGTGGGAGAACTTGCACAATTGGTGGCTGACTAAATACTTTTTTGCCCCACTGTATATATATATATATATATATGTTGTTTTTACATTTAGCTCGACCTTACATTACTTCACCAATCAGGGAGGATAGAGGAGTTTGCTTTGTAGTGGGTAAGTGGTTTAATCTGTATAGTGAAGTCATTAAGAGCAAATTGCATTTTGTCATAACAGCATGGTTTAATCATAATGACAGACAAACACACACACTGTGCTGCCAGTCACAGTGTGGGGTGTGAGATGCAACAGAAATGGTTATGATTAGGAGAGAGGATGGAGGAAGCTTGCCTTGAAGCACTTCGTTGCGATTTTTGTGGGACTGGAAAATTGCCCGTAACATAAAATAATGTTATTAATGTTATTAACTAAAATGACAGTTCTGTTCCGGAACAGTATAGATCACTTTCGTTTTCGGTTCGGGTTCTTTTCTTCAAGTAATTGTTATTTTCTGGTTTTCGGTTCTGTACTCTGAACCGGTTCCAACCCTTGTTAAAAACATTAATATTGTGTGTCTATTTCTTTCATAATCAGCCCTGAGAGACCTGTCACCGTGTTCTCCAATGGGACCTTACGGATCCTGCAGCTGACTGAAAAAGACGGAGGTAGCTACCTGTGTATGTTCCAGAGGCCCAACGGTGAGGACATGGAGCTGTTCCAGGTGCAGGTGCTCATGATGCCACCTAAGATCGAACATCTGGCCACAGCTCAGAAGAGGGTGACCTCCGGGGAGAACTTCCAGGTGGACTGTGTTGCCTCAGGCCTCCCTGACCCAGAGGTGTCCTGGAGCCTCCCTGATGGAACCATGATCAACAACGCCCTACAGTCGGACGACAGCGGCACCCGTTCTCGCCGCTATGTCATCTTCGGGAATGGAACACTGTTGCTGCAGCAGATGGGAAAGAAGGATGAGGGGGACTATACATGCCATGCTAAGAATGAACTGGGGGAGGATGAGATGAAGGTGAGCATCAAAGTAGGCCCTGACTTCCCCCGAATCACATCCAAGGCTCAGCTGTTGCTCACGGCCCGACTAGGAGAGTCTGCCTATATGACGTGTCAGGCGACTGGGGAGCCTCCACCAACCATTGTGTGGCTCTCCCCAAGCAATGACGTCATCACATCCTCTTCAACCAAATACCAAACCTTAGATGATGGGACTTTGGTGATAAAGAAGGTGACTTTGGCCGACCAAGGGAAGTATGCTTGTGTGGCAAGGAGTTCTGCTGGGGATGACATCAAGAACATTAAGATACAAGTAGAACCAAGAGAGCCACACATCAATGAACAAGGTGGAAGAAGCAGTATGAAAGTGTTGGCAGTATCTTATCAGACAACACTGCTTGACTGCAGAGCGGAGGGCAAGCCTGAGCCACGCGTTTCCTGGGCCGCACCCTACGGCCTCTCTCTGCCAACACCTTACCTGGGAGGACGCTTCCAAGTCCACAAGAATGGGAGTCTAGAGCTACGTGGAGTGAGGAAGACAGACGAGGGTCAGTATGTGTGTTTGGCCAAAAATCACTTGGGAGAAGCAAGCCTGGCAATTGAGCTTGAAGTGGCATCCATAGCAGAGAAGCCAAGCTTCGCCATGCCGAACATTGAGATTTTACCAATAAAACAAGATGGAAGTGATGTCACTCTGGAGTGTCCTGCCCGCGGTAAGCCAAACCCAGAGTTTGTTTGGATCCTGCCAAATGGCACAGCGCTGATGCCAGGCACTAGACATCAACACTTCACTCACTATAGAGGAAACGGGACGTTGCGCATCGACCAGCCAGTGACAGCTGACAAAGGGGTTTACCGTTGTCTGGCGAAAAACGTGGCTGGGACTGCAGAGAAGCGATACGCTCTAGAACCAGGAAGAAAGCCTGTGATTCGAGGCACAACAGGGATCATGAAGATCACGTTTGGCCAAATTCTGAACCTGCCGTGCTCTGTGGATGGCTGGCCACAGGCCTCAATCACATGGACCCTACCAAATGGCCTGGTCCTGGACAAGCCCCAGGTTATTGGGAGAATTACATTTTTATCAAACGGCACACTTCAACTCAAAGAGGTCGCCACATTTGACAGGGGAACCTACGTCTGCAAGGCCACCAACACATTTGGGTCATCTGCGTTGTCATACCCAGTTGCAGTTATGGTGTATCCTCCAAGTATCACAAACGCACCCCCTTCCATCACTAGAGTCCACAGAGGTTCATCAGTAACACTTAACTGCATCGCTGCAGGCATACCAAAGCCTGAGATAACATGGACTCTACCTGGAAGAACCACACTTGTTCCCAACAACCGTTTCACGGCACAGGGAGGAATTCACATGACGGTTGAGGGCAGCTTGGTCATACAAGACCCAGTGCTTATGAACTCAGGAATTTACAAATGCAATGCAAAAAATGCTCTAGGAAGTGACTTCAAAGCAACATATCTTCAGGTGATCTGAGCCACAACATAAAGCCCTAATCTAATCTGACAATTACACTTGAATGTAAAACTTAATCCTCTAGAATACCATATGTACAGTGTATTTATGTAACCTTACCATTAATGTGCATATTATATGAGGTAAAATAGTGTGAACTCTTATATCACTAACAAGGAAAGGAGAAAAAGGTCTGCTTTAATTGTTGGCAGAAATATAAGCATATAAAAACATAACAGATGTGACTTAGGGAATGCTCTCTTTTCTTTGAATGTATAAATATTCCTGTATGTAAATATCTAATTATACTGTGTTGACTGAACTCACATTGTTGGTTTATCTATATCCCTTTTTTACTAAGATACAGCTTGCAGGTGCCTAGTGTTGCTTCTGACAATAGAAAAAATAAAAGTGCATCACTTACACAGGAATCTATCTGTTTGTACGCCCTCTCTGATTGTGCGAATCCCATTCTGAGGCATGCTTTCAGATTTTATGCAAACCATTTGGAACAAATGAGCCTTTCATAGAGGGCGTAAAATGAAGCTTTGTGTGATACAAATGTTCTAATTGTTCAACAGAGCTAATCAAAATGGAGACCCAGCAACTAATTCTACCAGCTGTGAATTTATTTAATACATTGTTAATACATATTTGGGAAATTGCACTTAATGACTAGACCTAAATATTTATTTATAATAGGCCTAGGATATCCAGTGCAATGTGGAAAATATGCATCACTGGTGCACTCACTTACTTGAAACCTCTCAGTATTGATTTTCACCTTAAAAGCTGCATTATACAGTAGACACTTGTCTTATCTGGACAACAGGTAAGAGGCCAATGCATTTGCACCATTTTGGATGATGGCATCTGATCAGCTGAATGGATCACATGATTTTTCAAGTGTGAAATCAAACCTGAGTGAAAGACATTTGTAGGTTACATTTGAATACATGTAAAATATCTATGGTAGAAGAATAAACAATATTGACAGATGTTGACAATCTAAAGATTGTTAAATATTAGCCTACTGTAGCCTTATTCATTTCCTCTTTGATATAGGCTATAAATCACATTAAACATTACCATTATGTTTACTGACTAGAAACTATTTTCTATGCATATTTACAGTGTTTGTAAATAGGGGAACATTGCAAGAATTGCATTTTGCCTTCTTCAATGAAGCTGCTTGTGAGGGAGTGGGTCGCTGTTGTTGCGGTGCCTGACTGCCTCACCTTCCCCCATCCGCGAGACCAGTGCACAACTGTGTACATCATTTTAGCGTAATGGCAAATGAATCTTTTGGAAATGAGGGAGGTACCGGTTCGAGAAACTCAAGAAATACAAATTTCACATCATCTGTGGATCTCAGCACGTCCTTAGATTCAAGTGTTCAGACTCGAATATTTAAAATAATTGTAATCGGGGATTCAAATGTAGGGAAGACCTGCTTAACCTTCCGCTTCACCGGGGGAAGCTTTCCCGAGAAGACGGAGGCGACAATCGGTGTGGATTTCAGGGAGAAAGCAGTGGAAATAGAGGGCGAAAAAATAAAGGTAATAGCCTAATTTAGCATCTGGTCGGGACAGGGTCGTTTTTATTTGGGTCAATTGACCAGTTATGTGTTCGGCTTTAACCGTTATAAATCTATGCATGACATGTCAATAAACCGAATAGAGAATTATTTCTCTCCCGAGTCCATCAATTTATATTTAATGGCCTGTTAGGTTGAATCTTTTGAATTAATAGAACCTTCAGCAATGTTGGCATGGTTCTCAAATTACGGAATTTACCGTTTAATTTCAGATCACCATCATATCCCCAGTTCACCAACCGTTCTCTGCAAGGCCTAGTAACTGAACAAAAATATAAACGCAACATGCAACAATTTAAAATATTTCATTGAGTTACAGTTCATGAGAAAAATCAGTCAATTTAAATAAATTAGGCTCCTAATCTATGGATTTCACATGACTGGGAATACAGATATGCATATGTTGGTCACCTTTAAAAAAGGGCCTTACAATGGGCCTCAGGATCTCGTCACGGATTTTGTGCAGTCACATTACCATCGATAAAATGCAATTGTGTTTGTTGTCCATAGTTTAGGCCAGCCCATACCATGACGTGGCACTCTGTTCACAACGTTGACATCAGCAAACTGCTCACCCATCATATGACTCCATACACGTGGTCTGCGGTTGTGAGACCTGTTGGACATACTGCCAAATTTTCAAACATTTTGTTAGGCAGATTATGTTAGAGAAATGAACATTATTCTCTGGCAACAGCTCAGGTGGACATTCCTGCAGTCAGCATGCCAATTGCACACTCCCTCAAAACTTGAGACATCTGTGGCATTGTGTTGTGTAAAACTGCACATTTTAGAGTGACCTTATTGTCCCCAGCACAAGGTGTACCTGTGTAATGATCCTGCTGTTTAATTAGCTTATTGATATGCCACACCTGTCATGTGGATGGATTATCTTGGTAAAGGAGAAACACTCACTAACAGGGATGTAAACAAATTTGTGCACATTTGATAGAAATAAGCTTTTTGGAAAATGTCTGGGATATTTTTATTTCAGCTCATGAAAAATGGGCCCAACACTTTACATGTAGCGTTTACTTTTATTCAGTGTATATAAAAACACAAAATGTCAGTGTAGTACAACCTCTGAATGCCCCCGCCCCAAACATGACCTAATCCCAGCGTATCTAGCAACAGTGACATCGATAGTGATGTTTTTACAATATTAGTCTTCATCGTGACTTCTCATTGAGAGTCACCCTCAAAATAAACCTTTCCTCAGTATGAAAACATAAGCAATAGAGCATCTTTGTTTAAGTATCAGTTATTTTATTCAGAAATGGCATACACTAATACAGTCTTCAAAATATAGTGCCTTCCCACAGGGCACAAACTGGTTGAATCAGCATTGTTTCAATGTAATTTGCCAACATATTGTGATATGGAATCGGTTTAATTAAAACACTGGATTTGCAAAAATTCATCAACTGTTGTTTTGAAGGTGAAATTTCAACCCCAGGATTATGTCATGATGCGAATCAATTTTAAACATAGTTGATATAACATTGAAGATTTGCCTATGAGATAAAACTATTGGCTGGGCATCCACAGTGTTAAAGGCCAGCCGTGCTCAGCTTTCATATTTGTCAGACTCTTAGCAATGTGCTATCGTGAGAATAATTGAGAATCCTCCACTGAAAGATTAAATAGATTCACTGTTGCAATCAGTCATTTCAAATAATAGGTTTAACAGTAACCATACTTGATGAATCAATATCATTAATGATACTATTTAGGCCTATATAGCATATGTAAAGTCATCAACAGCTATTGTTGCAATTCAACCCAGAATTCAACTAAAAATAAACAATAGAATAGGTCTAGGGTTTCAAGCTCTTGTTGATTTCAAATTTAAGATGTTGGTTTTCTGATCTCTGTCTCAATCAACAATTGAAGTTAAACAATAGACGACTAAATCAAATCATGGACTAAGATACAGTAGAATAGGACAGATTACAGTATACATATGAGATGAGTAATGCAAAATATATCAACATTATTAAAGTGGTCAGTGATTTCAAGTCTCTGTGTATATGGCAGCAGCCTCTAATGTGCTAGTGATGGCTATTTAACAATCTGATGGCCTTGAGATAGAATCTGTTTTTCAGTCTCTCGGTCCCAGCTTTGATGCACCTGTACTGACCTCGCCTTCTGGATGATAGTGTGGTAAACAGGCAGTGCCTCGGTGGTTGTTGTCCTTGGTCTTTTTGGCATCACCTCCTACCTGTAGGCTGTCTCATCATTGTTGTTAATCATGCCAACTACTGTTGTGTCGTCTGTAATCTTGAGTTGGAGGAGTGCGTGGCCACGCAGTCATGGGTGAACAGGGAGTACAGAAGGGAAATGAGCACGCATCCTTGTGGGGCCCCAGTGTTAATTAAGGTTCAGTGAAGTGGAGGCGTTGTTTCCTACCTTCACCACCTGGGGGAGGCCCGTCAAAGTCCAGGACCCAGTTGCACAGGGCGGGTTGTAGTCAATGAACAGCATTCTTACATAGGTATTCCGCTTGTCCAGATGGGATAGGGCAGTGTAACGATGACTGCATCATCTGTGGATCTGTTGGGGCGGTAAGCAAATTGAAGTGGGTTTAGGGTGTCAGGTAAGGTAAAGGTGTTTACGATCCTTGACTAGTCTCTCAAAGCACTTCATGGTGACAGAAGTGAGTGCTGCGGGGTGATAGTCATTTAGTTCAGTTACTTTTGCTTTCTTGGGTACAGGAACAATGGTGGACATCTTGAAGCACGTGGGGACAGACTGGGATAGGGAGAGAACTCTGGAGGGCGGCATTTCTCTCAAGCAGACATTCACAGCTAAGCTACAACATTTCTCTCATTCTGCCACTCACCAGACAATCTGTTTCACAATCATACCACAAACTGGAACCGAAGCCAGTAGGTTTCTCTTGTTTAAATGGTGATATGTTTTTGGTTGACAAAACAACTCAATATCACTTTTACAAAAGATTTTTTAAATGTTGGATTTACATCTCCAACTCAACCAAAAATAAAAGTTAAATGGGATTAAGTCAGTGGCTCAGATGGAGCTATCCAAGCAGTAGCTCTCCTTTAAAAATGTTGATATTTGGTTGCCTGGTCAACAGAACAAGTCAAAATTACTTTTATTATACAGTTAATGGCCTAAAGAGTAACACATGTGACCACATTGAGGTTACTGTAACTATGTCCTCTTACGGAATCATAGAAAGTGTTCATGTTCAAGATAGCATGCAAAGGTCGCAGGTGCTATAAGAAAGCATCTCAAACAGCATTGATCACTATACTATGCATAGGGTACATACTGTTAATGTAATCAACAGCAGTACAGGTCATGTGGCTGTGCTATTAGGAGGGCAGTGATGACACATGAAGTTAACTAAATAAACAATGTCAGTCATTGTATTCCTATTTCAACTTCGCTTTTATATGGTTGAATCCCAGTGAAAAAACATTTAGATGAAAACTAAACCAAAAATCTGACTGTTGTTCCATTGTCATTTGGATGTGCTTTTAGATGGTTGAAAGCACAGTGATCACACATTGGGAATTCAACTAACTTGTGTCTGTCTTTGAGTGAATGTAGGTTGTAATTTCATCTGTCAAAATCTCAACCAGATATTACTCAGTTGTTCACGTTGAAATGACAGGTGTGACCAGGGGGTTTGATCTCTAATGATAAAAGCATCCATGTGGAATTATTCTAATCGTCTGCCCTTTTGGGAATGGTTCATGCCCCCAGGCCACAACGGTCCTCCAAACATAATTGTTGCTTTCCCTCCAAGAGGTGTCCATAACACCCTGCTACGCTCAACTCCCAGTGGAGTGAAAGTAGTATGTGACTGTAGGTGCAGGTAAGGATGACAGAGGTAGAGAATGTTACCATTTACAGGGAATTTGTTCTCTTCACACAGTAAAGTGGCCAAAAAGGTGCTGGACAGAAGAGGCAGCAGCATAGCCTAGTGGTTAGAGCATTGGACAAGTAACCGAAAGGTTGCAAGATCAAATCCCTGAGCTGACAAGGTACAAATCTGTCGTTCTGCCCCTGAACAAGGCAGTTAACCCACTGTTCCTAGGCCGTCATTGAAAATAAGAATTTGTTCTTAACCGACTTGCCTAGTTACATAAATAAAACAGAACCAAAGTAAAAGTTAGTCCCCGCTCCTATCTTACCTGCCTACCCACAACGCCACCCAGGTCTTACCTAGTGTGCCTAGACAGAGTACATACTATGGGTATGCCCGCAGGCCTCTTGCCTAAACACTCCCAAGGTGCCTTCCTGGGAACAAATGTAACAGAATAAGTCACCAAACTCCATGAACAATTTGAATAAACCAAAAGCACTAGGTACTATAGCAAACACATACCTCTGCAGGCTACAAAATACTTTACAACAAATTTACCAGACCAGCACATACCAAGACGCTCTCCCTCATAACAAAGGAACACTGGCTTTTAAAGCTGCAGAAGGAGTCGGTAATTGCAGACAGCTGTATCCCCTGATGAGAGGGCAGGGTCAGAGCTCCAATCTGCAATGGGGCCAACCAATCAGCTGCTTGAAATCCAGGAAGCCATCCTGAAACGCACACATACAAACCCACAACAACACTGAAACTGGGGAACTTAACAATAATGCAATGATCCTCCAAACATAATGCAATGGTCTTCCAAACATAATGCAATGGTCCTCTAAACTTAATGCAATGGTCCTCCAAACATAATGCAATGGTCCTCCAAACATAATGCAATGGTCCTCTAAACTTAATGTAATGATCCTCCAAACATAATGCAATGGTCCTCCAAACATAATGCAATGGTCCTCTAAACTTAATGCAATGGTCCTCCAAACATAATGCAATGGTCCTCCAAACATAATGCAATGGTCCTCCAAACATAACGCAATGGTCCTCCAAACATAATGCAATGGTCCTCTAAACTTAATGCAATGGTCCTCCAAACATAATGCAATGGTCCTCTAAACTTAATGCAATGGTCCTCCAAACATAATGCAATGGTCCTCCAAACATAATGCAATGGTCCTCTAAACTTAATGCAATGGTCCTCCAAACATAATGTAATGGTCCTCCAAACATAACGCAATGGTCATCCAAACATAATGCAATGGTCCTCCAAACATAATGCAATGGTCCTCCAAACATAATGCAATGGTCCTCCAAACATAATGCAATGGTCCTCCAAACGTAACGCAATGGTCCTCCAAACATAATGCAATGGTCCTCCAAACATAATGCAATGGTCCTCCAAACATAATGCAATGGTCCTCCAAACATAATGCAATGGTCCTCTAAACTTAATGCAATGGTCCTCCAAACATAATGCACATTTTCCTAGGTAGTATTTTCCAGTCTAGTATTTATTCTGATTATGTCTGATTATGTCTCAACCCTCGTAATCCCAGATAACACACTTATATCCATCGTAGGCACGATATATACAGGATACATCAGGAAGATGGTGTTTAGACATTGTTTGCTCATTGGCAAGATGTCTTTCAGATGTGTGTAGAATACCTACATTCTAAATTCTACAGTTCTACATCTTTTATATGTTGGCCAGGCGTCAACATTATATTCTGATGTCTTGGCGACGTCTTCCCAATGTGCAAACACTCTCCAAACGACATATTCCCTATGCAATTCGATACGTCAGCCAAAGGTGTGTGTTTACTGTGATGCATTATCTAGAGATGTTTTCCCATTTCTCTCTGACCAATACACATGATTCCTCTCTGACCACTGGATGTGTTATTACTCCTCAACAGGTTCAGGTGTGGGACACTGCAGGACAGGAGCGCTTCAGAAAGAGCATGGTAGAACACTACTACCGCAATGTGCACGCTGTCGTTTTCGTTTACGACGTCACCAAGATGGCCTCATTCCAGAACCTGAAGACGTGGATCCAGGAGTGCAACGGGCACCGTGTCTCACCCACTGTGCCTCGGGTACTGGTGGGTAACAAGTGTGACCTGGTTAGTCATATCCAAGTACCCTCCAACACTGCCCTCAAGTTTGCAGATGCCCACAACATGCTGCTGTTTGAGACCTCGGCGAAGGACCCCAAGGAGAGCCAAAATGTGGACTCCATTTTCATGTGCCTGGCATGTCGGCTGAAAGCCCAGAAGTCCCTGCTGTACAGGGATGTTGAGAGGGAGGATGGAAGGGTTAGGCTTTCACAAGAGACAGATGTTAATAAGAGTAACTGCCCTTGTTGAGGCTCCTCCACTCTGCAATGATTATATCTCCTTTTAATACTGCTGTGACTTGAATTGAACAATTTAACATAAACAACATAAGGCGAAGATACTGTTCTAATGTTAACATTTCTTGAAAGAATGTGCCTGCAGTTATTTAAGTTTTTCTTCTTAAAAATTATAATAGTGTTTTGCTGTCTGTCTGTCTGTCTGTCTGTCTGTCTGTCTGTCTGTCTGTCTGTCTGTCTGTCTGTCTGTCTGTCTGTCTGACCCTCTCTTGTTTTACTTTCTTTCCTTGATATGTTATCATTATCACATTCTGTAATAATGGCCTTAAGTCAAGAGAGGTCATCCAGTGGTGTTTGTAAAGTATGTTAATTTATTTTGTATTTGAGTTGTACATGACTGCTGTCAGTATTATCATGTATGTACATGACTGCTGTCAGTATTATCATGTATGTACATGACTGCTGTCGGTATTATCATGTATGTACATGACTGCTGTCAGTATTATCATGTATGTACATGACTGCTGTCGGTATTATCATGTATGTACATGACTGCTGTCAGTATTATCATGTATGTACATGACTGCTGTCGGTATTATCATGTATGTACATGACTGCTGTCGGTATTATCATGTATGTACATGACTGCTGTCGGTATTATCATGTATGTACATGACTGCTGTCGGTATTATCATGTATGTACATGACTGCTGTCGGTATTATCATGTATGTACATGACTGCTGTCGGTATTATCATGTATGTACATGACTGCTGTCGGTATTATCATGTATGTACATGACTGCTGTCGGTATTATCATGTATGTACATGACTGCTGTCGGTATTATCATGTATGTACATGACTGCTGTCGGTATTATCATGTATGTACATGACTGCTGTCGGTATTATCATGTATGTACATGACTGCTGTCAGTATTATCATGTATGTACATGACTGCTGTCGGTATTATCATGTATGTACATGACTGCTGTCGGTATTATCATGTATGTACATGACTGCTGTCGGTATTATCATGTATGTACATGACTGCTGTCGGTATTATCATGTATGTACATGACTGCTGTCGGTATTATCATGTATGTACATGACTGCTGTCAGTATTATCATGTATGTACATGACTGCTGTCGGTATTATCATGTATGTACATGACTGCTGTCGGTATTATCATGTCTGTACATGACTGCTGTCGGTATTATCATGTATGTACATGACTGCTGTCGGTATTATCATGTATGTACATGACTGCTGTCGGTATTATCATGTATGTGCATGACTGCTGTCAGAATTATAATGTCTGTACATGACTGCTGTCGGTAATATCATTTATATACATGACTGCTGTCGGTATTATCATTTATGTACATGACTGCTGTCGGTATTATCATGTCTGTACATGACTGCTGTCAGTATTATCATGTATGTACATGACTGCTGTCAGTATTATCATGTATGTACATGACTGCTGTCGGTATTATCATGTATGTACATGTCTGCTGTCAGTATTATCATGTCTGTACATGACTGCTGTCAGTATTATCATGTATGTACATGACTGCTGTCAGTATTATCATGTATGTACATGACTGCTGTCAGTATTATCATGTATGTACATGACTGCTGTCGGTATTATCATGTCTGTACATGTCTGCTGTCAGTATTATTGTTTCATGCAATATACTTGTGTGTAACATGATTGTCACAATCTCACAAAGGGACTTTCATAAAGACTATTTGGGCTTCACACTGACGTACTGTATATGTGCTGCAATCGTTTTACATTTGTTGAGTATATTGTTTGTTTTTTAACTATATTTTAAGACATATCCACTAATAATCCTTCACATTGAATTGTCATAACCATAATGCAGAGGATGGGGAGGCAACGATGCTAGTTAGCCCAATACCCTTCCCCCGCCCAACCAGGGGTTTCTCTGGCTTCAGGTCTGCTATTTCTGCTTTCTGTTTTCCCTCCATTGATCATCATCATGTTTCTGATCGTCATCAAAACATCCAATTTGTGACTGTTTCCTGTCTTTGCCTCAAAATTAAATATTCAACAAATATCATGTGTCCTTTATTGCATTTTGCAGCTGGTGATCACAAAGCACATACTACTAAAAATAACGTTTTGAGGTGAGGATCTTTCACTTGACACAATTTTCAAGGTTATTAAAAAAATGTAGTGCAAAGAATCTCCACTAGATGTTGCAGAAATTGGTAGTCGCAGTCTGATATTACTTAGCCGAAGAGTCAAATTATACACACTTCATAATATTTCAATAGTTTTTTGGATTGTTTGGGATATTTATTGGATCTGCTCATAAGTCAGTGAGACACTAAGCCTGTTTTAAGTATCTTTAGTGCTCCATATTAGTCCCCTCCTGTAGTCTCTGTTCACCCACGACTGCGTGGTCGCGTACGACTCCAACACCATCATTAAGTTTGCTGACAACACAACGGTGGTAGGCCTGACGACGATGAAACAAGACACCGACGACGATGAAACAAGACAAGTGACAAGACAACAACCTCTCCCTCAATGTCAGCAAGATAAAGGAGCTGATCGTGGACTACAGGAAATGGAGGGCCGAGCACGCCCCCATTCACATTGACGGGGCTGAAGTGGAGCGGGTTGAGAGGTTCAAGTTCCTCTGTGTTCACATCACTAAAGACCTATCATGGTCCAAACACACCAACACAGTCATGAAGAGGGCACGACAACGCCTCTTCCCCCTCAGGGGCATGGACCCTCGTACCCTCAAAATGTTCTACATCTGCACCATTGAGAGCATCTTGACTGGCTGTATCACCGCTTCTTATGGGAACTGCTTGGCATCCGAGTCCAAGGCGCTACAAATGGTAGTGCATACAGCCAAGTACATCACTGGGGCCGAGCTCCCTCCTATCCAGGACCTCTATACCAAGCAGTGTCAGAGGAAGGCCCTGAAGATTGTATATGACTCTAGCCACCCAAGTCATAGACTGTTCTCTCTGCTACTGCTAGGTCCAAAAGGCTTCTGATCAGCTCTACCCCCAAGCCATAAGACTGCTGAACAATTACTCAAATGGCTACTCAGAATATTTTTGAACTGACTCTCTTGCACACTCACTGGACTCTACCCACACACTCACACACACTACACTAACACTCCAATACACACCACACACACACACACACTATATACGCTCACACACACAAAAAAACACACACACATGCATGCATATTGATGCCACATACACAGTCACACACACTCTCACACTCTTTCACACTCTTCACATATGCTGCTGTTACTGTTGATTATCTATCCTGATTGCCTAGTCACTTTTACCCCAACCTACATGTACAGTTGACGTCAGAAGTTTACATATACTTTAGCTAATTACAATTAAACTCAGTTTTTCACAATTCCTGACATTTAATCGTAGTAAAACTTCCCTGTCTGAGGTCAGTTAGGATCACCACTTTATTTTAAGAATGTGAAATGTCAGAATAATAGTAGAGAGAATGATTTATTTCAGCTTTTATTTCTTATTTTATCACATTCCCAGTGGGTCAGAAGTTTACATACACTCAATTAGTATTTGGTAGCATTGCCTTTAAATTGTTTAACTTGGCCCATTCCTCCTGACAGAGCTGGTGTAACTGAGTCAGGTTTGTAGGCCTCCTTGCTCACACACGCTTTTTCAGTTCTGCCAACACATTTTCTGTAGGATTGAGGTCAGGGCTTTGTAATGGCCACTCCAATACCTTGACTTTCTTGTCCTTAAGCCATTTTTCCACAACTTTGGAAGTATGCCTGGGGTCATTGTCCATTTGAAAACCCATTTGCAACCAAACTTTAACTTAACTGATGTCTTGCGATGTTGCTTCAATATATCCACATAATTTTCCTTTCCTCATGATGCCATCTATTTTGTGAAGTGCACCAGTCCCTCCTGCAGCAAAGCACACCCACAACATGATGCTGCCACCAACATGCTTCACAGTTGGGATGGTGTTCTTCGGGTTGCAAACGTCCCCCTTTTTTCTCCAAACATAACAATGGTCATTATGGCCAAACAGTTATATTTTTGTTTTATCAGACCAGAGGACATTTCTCTAAAAAGTACAATATTTGTCCCCATGTGCAGTTGCAAACCGTAGTCTGGCTTTTTTATGGAGGTTTTGGAGCAGTGGCTTCTTCCTTGCTGAGCGGCCTTTCAGGTTAGGTCGATATAGGACTCGTTTTACTGTGGATATAGATACTTTTGCACCTGTTTCCTCCAGCATCTTCACAAGGTCCTTTGATGTTGTTCTGGGATTGATTTGCACTTTTCGCACCAAAGTACGTTAATCTCTAGAAGACAGAACGCGTCTCCTTCCTGAGCGGTATGATGGCTGCGTGGTCCCATGGTGTTTATACTTGCGTACTATTGTTTGTACAGATGAACGTGGCACCATCAGGCGTTTGGAAATTGCTCCCAACGATGAACCAGACTTGTGGATGTCTACAAAATAATTCTGAGCTCTTGGCTGATTTCTTTTGATTTTCCCATGATGTCAAGCAAAGAGGCACTGAGTTTGAAGGTAGGCCTTGAAATACATCCACAGGTACATCTCCAATTTAATCAAATCATGTCAATTAGGCTATCAGAAGCTTCTAAAGCCATGACATGTTTAACGGCACAGTCAACTTAGTGTATGTAAACTTCTGACTCACTGGAATTGAGATACAGTGAATTAGAAGTGAAATAATCTGTCTGTAAACAATTGTTGGAAAAATTATGTGTGTCATGCACAAAGTAGATATCCTAACCGACTTGCCAAAACTATAGTTTGTTAACAGGAAATTTGTGTAGTGGTTGAAAAACGAGTTTTAATGACTCCAACCTGTGGAGTGTATATACATTTCCGACTTCAACTGTACATATTACCTCAATCACCCCAACTACCTCATACCCCTGCAAATAGACCCAGTACCGGTACTCCTTGTATATAGCCTCGTTATTGTTATTGTGTTACTATTTCATTCTTTTTTTTTGTGTAAATATTCTTACTTTTTAACTCTGTGATGTTGGAAAAGGGCTCGTAAGTAAGCATTTCACAGTACAACTGTTGTATTCGGCGCATGTGACAAATAAGATTTGATTTGACATTATGTGAAACCTTCAGTAAGAATTTACTTTATGCAATTAAAATAATGACATGTTCAATTTTCCTACTTACTGTTTGTTTGAAAAGTATTGCCCCAACATCATCAATGATGATAGCTGCATACTGAGCTACAGCACCTTCCAAAAGTATCTCCCCAACATCATCAATGATGATAGCTGCATACAGAGCTACAGCACCTTCCGAAAGTATCTCCCCAACATCATCAATGATGATAGCTGCATACAGAGCTACAGCACCTTCCAAAAGTGTCTCCCCAACATCATCAATGATGATAGCTGCATACAGAGCTACAGCACCTTCCAAAAGTATCTCCCCAACATCATCAATGATGATAGCTGCATACAGAGCTACAGCACCTTCCAAAAGTATCTCCCCAACATCATCAATGATGATAGCTGCATACAGAGCTACAGCACCTTCCAAAAGTATCTCCCCAACATCATCAATGATGATAGCTGCATACAGAGCTACAGCACCTTCCAAAAGTATCTCCCCAACATCATCAATGATGATAGCTGCATACAGAGCTACAGCACCTTCCGAAAGTATCTCCCCAACATCATCAATGATGATAGCTGCATACAGAGCTACAGCACCTTCCAAAAGTGTCTCCCCAACATCATCAATGATGATAGCTGCATACAGAGCTACAGCACCTTCCAAAAGTATCTCCCCAACATCATCAATGATGATAGCTGCATACAGAGCTACAGCACCTTCCAAAAGTATCTCCCCAACATCATCAATGATGATAGCTGCATACAGAGCTACAGCACCTTCCAAAAGTATCTCCCCAACATCATCAATGATGATAGCTGCATACAGAGCTACAGCACCTTCCAAAAGTATCTCCCCAACATCATCAATGATGATAGCTGCATACAGAGCTACAGCACCTTCCAAAAGTATCTCCCCAACATCATCAATGATGATAGCTGCATACTGAGCTACAGCACCTTCCGAAAGTATCTCCCCAACATCCTCAATCAAATGTATTTATAAAGCCCTTTTTACATCAGCCGATGTCACAAAGTGATGTACAGAAACCCAGCCTAAATCCACAAACAGCAAGCAATGCAGGTGTAGAAGCACGGTGGCTAGGAAAAACTCCCTAGAAAAGGCCAGAACCTAGGAAGAAACCTAGAGAGGAACCAGGATCTGAGAGGTGGCCAGTTCTCTTCTGCCTGTGCCGGGTGAAGATTATAACAGTACATGGCCAAGATGTTCAAACGTTCATAGATAACCAGCAGGGTCAGATAATAACAATCACAGTGGTTGTAGAGGGTGCAACAGGTCAGCACCTCAGAAGTAAATGTCAGTTGGCTTTTCATAGCCGATCATTCAGAGTTAGAGACAGCAGGTATGGTAGAGAGAGAGTCTAAAATAGCAGGTCCGGGACAAGGTAACACGTCCGGTGAACAGATCAGGGTTCCATAGCCGCAGGCAGAACAGTTGAAACTGGAGCAGCAGCACGACCAGGTGGACTGGGGACAGCAAGGAGTCATCAGGCCACGTTGTCCTGAGACATAGTCCTAGGGCTTAGGTCCTCCGAGAGAAAGAGAAAGAGAGAAAAAGAGAGAATTAGAGGGAGCATACTTCAATTCACACAGGACACCGAATAAGACAGGAGAAATACTCTAGATATAACAGGCTGACCCTAGCCCCCCAACATATAAACTATTGCAGCATAAATACTGGAGACACTGTCCGACGATACCCCCGGACAGGGCCAAACAGGCAAGATATAACCCCACCCATCATCAGTGATGATAGCTGCATACAAAGCTACAGTGCCTTCAGAAAGTATTCACACCCCTTGACTTTTTCCACCTTCTGTTGTGTTACAGCCTGAATTTAAAATGAATTAAATTCAGATTTGTTTGTCACTGGCCTAGACACAATACCCCATAATGACAAAGTACATTTTTTACAGATTAATTCAAATTGAAAAGCTTAAATATGTTGAGTCAATAAGTAGTCATCCCCTTTGTTATGCCAAGCTTAAATTAGTTCCGGAGTAAAAATGTGCTCAACACGTCACATAATATGTTGCATGGACTCACTCTGTGCAATATTAGAGTTTTACATTATTTTTGAATGACTACCTCATCTCTGTACCCCACACAATCAATTATCTGTAAGGTCCCTCATTCGAGCAGTGAATTTTAAATACAGATGTATCCACAAAGACCAGGGAGGTTTTCCAATGCCTCACATAGATGGTACAAATAAAAAATCAGACATTGAATGTCCCTTTGAGCATGGTGAAGTTATTAATTACACGTTGGATGGTGTATCAATACACCCAGTTACTACAAAGATACAGGTGTCCTTCCTAACTCCTTTTGCTGGAGAGGAAGGACAACGCTCAGGGATTTCACCATGAGGCCAATGGTGACTTTAAAACAGTTACAGAGTTTAATGGGTGGGATTGGAAAAAACTGAGGATGAATCAACATTGTAGTTACTCCACTATACTAAACTAATTGACAGAGTGAAAAGAAGGAAGCCTGCACAGAATAAAACATATTACAAAACATGCATCCTGTTTGCAACAAGGCACTAAGGCACTAAAATAATACAGAATTATTTTTGGCAAAGCAATTAATTTCTTGTCCTGAATATAACGTGTTATGTTTGGGGCAAATCCAATACAACACATTACTGAGTACCACGCTCCATATTTTCAAGCATAGTGGTGGCTGCATCATTTTATGGATATGCTTGGAATTGTTAAGGACTGGAGAGTTTTTCAGGATAAAAAATAAAAAGAAGAAAGCCTGGTTCAGTCTGCTTTCCAACAGACACTGGGAGATGAATTCCCCTTTCAGCAGGACACTAACCTAAAACACAAGGCCAAATCTATGCTGGATCTTTCTTAGAAGAAGACAGTGAATGTTCCTCAGTGGCCGAGTTACAGTTTTGACTTAAATCTGCTCGAAAATCTATGGCAAGACTTGACAATGGTTGTCCAGCAATGATCAACAACTAGAGCTTGAAGAATTTTGAAAATAATAATTGGCAAATATTGTACAATCCAGGTGTACACAACTCTTAGAGACTTACCCAGAAAGACGCACAGTTGTAATCGCTGCCATAAGTGATTCTAACATCAGGGGTGTGAATACTTATTTAAATGATATATTTCTGTATTTTATTTTCAATACATTTGATAACTTTTCTAAAAACATGTTTTCACTTAGTCATTATGGGGTATTGTGTGCGAATGGTTGAGAAACAAATACGATTTAATCCACGTTGAAATCAGGCTGGAACAAAACAACATTTGAAATAAGTCAAGGGGTATGAATACTTTCTGAAGACACTGTACAGTGTATCCATAGAATTAGAGATACAGTATAACGTATTCATACAAATAGTGCTGCATCCACTCCGGCAGGGGGCAGCATTTCAGAGATGTAGTGCACAGATTACAGGAAGAGGATGAAGCTGCTGCTAATACAGAGCTAGCCAGTTTGTAGCCGCTTGCCAGTGGAGACGGGTCAGAAGAAAACTGTCAGGTGTACAGTAGTTTGCCAGTCGATAGACTTGGTTGTGAAGCGGGGCGTTGGTCCCCTAAACCCCGTTTCAAATGGCAGAATATAGCCAAACGGGTATCTTGACGGCGCTTCTGCTGTTCACAGTTGTCACTGTAAAAGACATTTACGTCGGGAGGTCCATGATGACTCAACACCCAGCGCAGGCCTCTGACAGCCTGAATATGGGGGCTGATAGTTTGCGGGATGCCGACCCACAGAGGTTCAGCAAGCAGGCCCTCTACACTGGGCCAGTGCTGAAATTCCAGTTTTGGTAAGATTATCGTTTTTCTCTGTTATGTAGCTATTTTTCTAGCTAACGTTAGATAGCAGGCGCAGTTAGCTAGTCAATGCTAACTAGCTTATGCTAACTAGCCATTTGATCGTTTGGGGACATTGTTTGATGCTAGCTACTAGCTAGTTAGCTATTAAGTTCTTAGCTGAGCTTGCTCGCTAATCCTCCTAGCTATATACAGCCTTTTTGGCTCCTAATATAGAATGAAAGAACCGGCATATTACCTGAACTAGCTAACTATATGCAGGCTGGTAGTCTGGAATTTGGTGTCACAGTATCCAGCTATTTTTATTTGTTTAATGTAACCTTTATTTAACTAGGCAAATCAGTTAAGAACAAATTCTTATTTATGACGGCCTACACCGGCCAAACCTGGGCTAATTGTGCACTCCCAAACACGGCCGGTTGTGATATAGCCTGGAATCGAACCAGGTTGTCTGTAGTGACACCTCAAGCACTGAGATGCAGTGCCTTAGACCACTGCACCACTCGGGAGCCACGAAATATAACTTCAATAATATAATATAACTTCTAATTTATGTCAAATACACACATTTCTAACCAGTTTTTGTGTTACAGCATCTCCTGAGGGTATAGCAAGGTGTTCCAGGAGTACTCCCGGTCTATCAGCCAGTTGTACCCGGACATCCGCATAGAAGGGGAAAATTACCCTCCCACAACCATCAACAAGTAAGATGGCACGTTATTGCCATGTAGCCAGTCAACATTTATTTCGTCAGGGAATTTGGTGTTCTGATCACCACTTTTTGCCCTCCACCAGATATCTCGGAAATTTCTTTTCCTACTTCAAACTTCTTGCCATTGCCCTGGTTGTCAGTGGACAAAATCCCTTCGCTATGCTTGGACTGGAGACTCCCAGAGCATGGACGTGGACTCAAGAAAATAAGGTGAGGTTTTACGGTTTCAACTTCAATAGATTTTGACTAAACACACTTGTTTGTCTTCCAGATATTCTCGTGCCTGATGACATTCTTCCTCAGTAACATGTTGGAGACCCACTTCTTGTCCACCAGTGCATTTGAAATCACACTAAATGGTGAGTTGAATGGGGTCACTGAAAACACTTTCTTCACTTTACATCCTTGCATGGATGTACACAACTAATTCAGTGATGATGAAATTCAGTTAAATTATATGTAAACATCTTTGTCTCCTATCTTTTCTACACTCCCTTTTAGATGTACCAATCTGGTCCAAGCTGCAGTCAGGATACGTACCCAACATTCAGGAGATCTTCCAAATCCTTGATAATCACATTAAGATGAATCAAGTTGACAAGATCTCCTTTCCATCTCTGTAGTGCTGACGTTTAAGAAGATTAGTAGGTAATGAAATGCATCTGCCATCCACAGACTGAAGCATGTCGATGTATCTTATTGTTGTTTGTGTTTGTTTGTGTTATCTTAGACATGGACTCTGGGGCAAGTGTTCGTTAACAGCCTGCTCTGTTTCTCCATCCCAGGTCTCTGGAGCAGTTGCTCAGGTCAGTGGGACTGCATTGTGGTGTAATGAAGGCTTGGTCTGCAAACAGCTAGCTGTGAGGCCAGGCTGGATGTCCCTGCCACTGACCACACTTCCTCTGCCCTGGGAAACGCTCCTGTGTCCTCGATCTAAACAAAAAATAAGCACGCCACTAGCTGGCTTGGATGACAAGATCCTGTCATATACAGATATTTTGTGAGCAAATTTGAAATATGTTATTTTAAGAGGCTACTGTGATGTGTCTTGTGTCCTCCAGGGTAGTCCTATAAGTGGTTTAGTTAAAGAAAGCTAATGGTTTGCACTGCTGTTGTACCAAGGGCTTTTGTAATGGGGTCGTTGTTTTTTCAGTCAGCCGTTCTGTGTCAAGTCTCCCTTGACTGTCTGAACCTTTACATTGGGGACACTGGGTGGAGGGCTTGTTCTGTCCTGCTTGATTTGACAAAATTAGTTCTGTTTGAGCTGAAGTTTTGAAATGCTTGAAGTCTTTGAATGTGCTTCTTCTTTTTTTACAGCTCTTATCTTTCAGGTGTTATCCATGATTGAAATAGTTGTTTTTGGGGGAAGAAAATGAATCTGAGAGGGCTAATTGCTCACTGTTACTTTTAATGTTAATTCTGTCTGATGGAACTTCTAGTGGAGATGCTTGATGTGTTTTTGAGTACAATGAATTGTCCAACCAGGTTGCTGACAATGTAAAAGTAGCACGGAAGAAAGTTAAGCTGTACGTGCCCAGCAGCCTAACAATTCAAAGTAGTGGATATTGTGCAACACAACAGTTATATTGTATCTTAGTGAACTTGTGAAACGAATGGTTAAAGAAAGCACTGCTTGCTGAATGAAATGGTATTGTTATCTAATGATCCCTCTCACTCAGTTTGACATTGTCAACCACTCCTAAGTAGTGAGAAAGCACTCTTGTTCTTGCATATGTGTGTGAAATCAGATGGTGTGGCTACAACTCAAGGATTGAAGCAGAATAAAATATCTGTCTTGTCTTAAAGTAATAAACATTCTGAGAGGTTTCACTCATGTCAGTGCCCAGTTGTGATGTTATAGAAAGAAAAACACTCAATATAAAATATTATTCAATACAAACGATTGAAGGTCCTCCACATGTTGAAACATTTTGTATGACATTTTGATACTCTTACTATTACACATCTAAAAGTCACAAAAAACAGGTACCACATTGTGAATGCCTATTTAATTGATAAGCTAGTAAACTACCTTAAACAGTTGGATTGATAGAATAATGAGGGCCAGGGTTGAGTCAGTTGCTGTTCCAGGGGCAGAATGGCGTGACGTGAAACATGTAGCAGTGGGTGCATACCCTCACAGCCTTGACCTGGCCGTACCGCGGTAGAGGCGCTGAGCGGGCAGAGCAGCGAGAACAGAAGATCTGAGACGACATACATTTCAAAATTATTCGCATACATTCACAAGTCTGTGTTCATTAGTAAGTGTGTGACTATGTGTGGCTGGAAGTTGAGTGGTGATTATATGGTACCCTTGTCTGGGTATTTACAGGTACCTTGCCACAGCTCCTGCAGTGGTGCTTCTTGCGTATTAAGGTGAAGGGGGCGTTACATGCTGTGCAGACGCTACAGGCCTCATCAGGAACCCAGTTTGGGAGCGCTACATGTGATTGAAGTTGTTGATGTATGGTTAGAAAATGATAATAGGGACAGTTAAAATGACAAGACCAAAAGGAGACATCACCTTCACATTGGACATCTTGCTCCATCGATGGGGAGGAGGACAGCCACTCCATACACAAGGCACAGTCCTCCAGAGCCTTGTTACTCAGGCCTAAGGATGCTGGTGAGACATGGACAGGACACAGACCATATTGAACTGGGAGTCGAGAGATTTTGGATGCATCAACGTCACAGAAGGCTGCTGAGGGGAGGACAGCTCATAATAATGGCTGGAACGGCGCAAATGGAATGACATTAAAACACATGGAACCTATCTGTTGAATGTATTTGATACCATTCCACCAATTCCTCTCCAGCCATTACCACAGCCTGTCCACAATATATGTTCCACCAACCTCCTGTGGTCTACGGACACTGCAAATAATATGACTAAGGTCAAATTTCTTAAAATAAGAGAAAAGCACTTTTAGATTAAAATAAGAAAACATTTCTGCCAATGATGTTAGATAATTTAGCTTGGTAAGAATTTCTTAAAAGTGAGAAATCACTCTATAAGATATTTAAGCGTGCTTAGATTGAACTTTTTGCAGTGTAGAATCTCTCATGTCATGGTTTTGTCACATTATATGCCCAAGCACTGTAGTACCTTTCCTTTGCTTGTCTTCTTCTGCAAGAACTGTCTTAGTCGTCATTATCTGGAAGAGTGTCTTCAATATGGTTCTTAGGTCACTGGAGTAGTTGCTTTGTAGCTGGTCTGCAACACCTGGTTAGAGTTGATACATTATCAGAGACTAAGATCACTTGTCCCCTCAGTCTTATGATGTAAGAGCTATGTCAAACAGGGATAGGCATATCCAGATACTGTATGACATAATACAGGGGCAGACTGGCCATCTGGCATTTCGGGCAATTGACAGATGGGCTGGTCCATTTTTAGTAGTGCTGAGCGATTAACCAAAATTTCGGTTACATTATTTGAATGCCATTTCGTTCTGTTTTTGTTCTGTTTTTTTTCTGCCCGATGCTCAGTTTCTCTAGAGATAAATCAGATCAAGCCCAAACTGTGCGATGTAGTAGGGAGTTGTTAAGACAGCATAGGTAGAAGCTCTATAAAGATGAGATGATGACTTGGAATGAAATAATAAAGTCATCAAATAAAATAAATGTGATATACACAACTGAAATATTTTATTAAAGTAAAGTAATGTGAACACTGTATTGTTAATAAATTGACAGTCACTACCATCATGGGACTTTTATTAATTGTTTTATTCAGTGTTGTTACAGCATTCAACCCACATAATGCGTAGTGCATTTATTGTAAAAAAATAAATAATCAAAAACTAAATTGAAAACCGTGATTTTTTTTTTTTTTTGAACCGAAACCAAAATGACCTCAAAAAGCACTAATAGCTCAATGCTCATTTTTAGCGTAGTGGGCCTGTCAAACTTGTTTTTTTTTGTGAAAAATAAAAAATGTGTGGTTAATGACGGGGTTCTAAAGGGGGAAAAATGTGCACATTTTTTACAATATTGACAAAGCGAAAGACAATGAGGACCTACTGTACCTGAGATGCACACAAACAGACGGTGAAGGAGGTCACCGCTGCTATTGAAACGGGATCGGATATTGTGGCAGGCCAACTGGATGTCAGGATGCTCAATCCCCTCTGTGTTATTACTGCTGGGTTGATAGCTGGGAGAAGTAGGGGACATAGGGAACATTAGGTTCTGCTCAGACATTGAAAGCTAGGCTAAAACTGTTATTGTCATGTATTATAACAATTCTGTAATTTATAAAGTGCCACTAGAGAAAATAGTATACTGGTTTATAGTAGTGTAATAGTAGTATAATTGATCAACTTTTGGGTTACGTCATTCAAACTAGAGCAAGTATGAGGTTAGCACTTACCTGAACTGAGACAGGGTGTATTCCTCTGGCTCTGCCTCTACCACTCTCTGTTCAGCCTTCCCATCTCCATTGGTTCTCCACTGGGTCAGGCTGGGGCAGGCAACAGATGCTGGAACACCATCTCTCTGTTGACCCTTGGCCCGTAGTGAAGAGAACCGTGGGCCCAGCACATGGCTCCTCTCCTTCCCCTGTTCCCTGGGGCTCAGAGCTGGGCTTCTAACAGCAGATAAGGGGGGACCTTGGGTTTGGGGAGTCAGGCAGCCGTAGGTGTCATGGTCTGGTGGGAATATATGCAGACTGGGGCACTGGAGGCAGATACAGGGGCTGATCTGGCAGTATGTGGCCCCTTCATTCAGAGACTGCAGCTGTGAATCCTCTTCATCGTCGTCTTCATCGTCATCTTTTTCCTCTTTCACCTTCTCGGTCCAGGTAGACAGGTTGGGAGATAGGGGATTGATCACAGTTTCAGAGAGTTTCATCCCCTTCATCCTCAGTGCAATCAGCTCTGCCGTCTCTAAAACATCCTGGCTCACATTCTGGCTCAACCCCTCCCCATTCAGGCAGATGGGGGGGACAGAGAGAACCCCAGGGTCTGGGATCGAGAGCCTGCTACTGCTGGGCCAGTTCTTGCTGCGCTGGAGGGCTGCCTCCGCACACTTCCTGGACAAGCTGGTCCACGGTGAAGAAGGGCAAGACATGTTCCGCCTCATATTCAGATATGGGGAGTTAGGAAGGGAATAGCCTTGCTTCTGTGTCCCGTCCAAGTCATCCATGTAGAAGACACGCTCCTCTTTGTCTACACTTGACCCACCAGACGACCAACCACCAGACGACACTCTGCTCCCAGCCCTGCGGAGCCTGAGAGGAGAGGCCATGGGGCTGGGGGTGAGGCTGGCAGCCCCCCTCCTCTGGGGGTAAGGAGATGAAGTCTGGCTGGGTGCTGGGGACAGAAAGCTGGACATCTCATCTCCCGCCTGGTAGAACATCATGCTGAGCAGCTCCATCTCCATGATGTCAGTCTGCAAGGAGGATGACAGCTCAACCTCTGGGTCCCACTCTAAACGGCCAGGTTCAACTTGCAGGAGGGAAGGGTTGTCCTCCTTGTCCTCCTCCATCACGACACATGCCTGAGGAGGAACACTTGACTGGGACTTTGCCCCCTGCTTCCCATGCATGGTATGCTCTAGTTGCTGGGCCAGAGTGATGGCTGAATGTGGTATGGCTGAAGAACAGCGGCGGGCAACCAAACCCTCTTCATGAGTGACACAGAGGTTGCGTTCCAACGAATGAAGCTCTTCTTCCTTGAGCGTGCGCAGGAGATTCCTGTTCATATACCAAAATGTTGACTTTTGGAAATACCTCAACAAGACTAATGCTACTGTTAAAACTTTGAAATGGAGGTACTGTACCTAATTTTCTTCAGTAAAGAGTGGAAGGGCCTGAATAACTCAGACATGTCCTCCAACTCACCATCCAGCTTCATGGGGCCATCAGGAAACACCATTAGACCACTAGACAGACACATGGCATTTGGTTTGAGAATTTGTAGTGACGTAGATTATTCAAATAATGTACAATAAAAATGACAATTGAAAAGGTATTTATTGGAGAGTTTTTTCAGAACACTCACCACACTATAGCTAATCGTGGGATTGTAAACATGAGTGCAGGCTCATAGTCATCGATCAGGTCTTGAGTGATATATCCCCGTTTTAGTGCCCTAACAGAATCCATGAGGGAAAAAGTGACTTAGTAACATTTATTAGTAGATTAATAAATAAATGATTTGATAGGAAGCATATGTACAGTAGGTGAGAACTATGTATACATTCTCACCTGGACACTGTCTCACAGAACAGCACAGTGACATCCTGTTGGATGTCATACTGTTTAAAGGACTTGACTGGTACCATGGCTGAAACATAGCTGAGGTACAGAAGGAAAAAGAGAGTGAGTGTGTTACGCTATGAAACCCACTTTTCCTGTGGGAGTAAAATATCATTTTCACCGTCTCACCTGAACTCGAAACCTGCAAACAGGTTGTCAAATTTTCTCAAGGCCTGGCACAGTAGCTCTGTATAGATGTTCCGATTGCGAAGAGCCTGGTCACGGGCGATGTTCCGTACTTCATCTATGCAGCGAGTCAGTTCCTTTGCTAGGGGACGCATTGCCTCGCTCTCAGCCTCCTGGTTCATGATGATGGAGCCAGCAGCCAAACACTATGGCCAAACATAAATGTGTTATTCTACATAGTCAGCTTTTCAAAGATAATAGCTAAAATCGCTATGACCAGCCATTGTTCTTTAATGCTGTCGCCGAGACATGAACGTCTGAAGTGTCAAGATAAGATTATGCTAGCAGGTACCTCAGCTCCAAACCACAGCTGGCCTTCCAGGTTCTCTTGTTGGATCTCGTCTGGGAACTTGACATAGAAGTCTCGGTTGGCTCTCTCGCCTGGAATACACTCATTCATGATCTGGTTGAGGATGCTCAGCACATTGTCCTGTTGTAAATCCAAGAAGAGGAATTGAAATCCCATTGAAGATAGCACATACTATTTTACAGTTTGTGAATCATTATCTTAAAGGTCTCTACTTTTATCATTACAATAAGAGGAAGTGATGATGATTCACTTATGAGTGTCCAAAATGGCGCCCTATTCCCTTAGTAGTGCACTACATTTGACCAGGGCCTTTAGGGCTCTGGTCAAAAGTAGTGCACCAAATAGGGAATATGGTTCCATTTGGGGCACAGCCTTTCTTTACCTGGCAGGAGCGGAACTGGCTGACCAGCAGGGCACAGCGTTGGGGTTCGTTCTTGCCATTCAGGCTGTTGAGCTTGGCAGCCACTTGCCTCAGCTCTTCATCAGCACAGTAAAACTGGGCAAGCAATTGTTGGTCCGATTTCTTCAGGCAAACAAATAGTGTAACATTAGGAAGTGAAAGACTGAATAGACTAATCACATTTTTTACGGTAAAAGGACTGAGGAGGGAGGGAGTAACAGTACATATTTTTTTCTGTAAGATTCTACACTTTGGACAAACAAAAGGAGCTCAACAAATGAGAGAGAACAATGCCCCTGGGGTTTGACTTGTGGCTATCTGAAAAAAAGCCCAGAAGCAGAGCTATTGAATGAGGCTGTGTTTCTATTACAAAGCCCAGCAGCCACCGACAAAGGAGCCCTTACTGTAATTAGCTGGGCAGCAGCTTACATGTCCGTGTTTACAGAGGAAACGTGGACATACCACTGGTTTGAAGTTTAAAAAGAATAGTGCTAGCATGTCTGACTCAAATACAGGATATTCTACATGGAATAGTACTGCTAATGTTTATACGATTATTGTTGCTCCATTTTTAAAAATATATAATGGGAAACATGTTTCTCACAAAAAAGACAAAGAAACTGCTAGGAAATGCACAAATATATTTTTTTCTTAAAATACCTCAAATAATAAAGGGTTATGAATTATTAGATTTGAATAAAATCTTCCAAAAAAGAGTATCAGACATTTGATAGGACCAAAAGATTGTGATGGGTGGCCGGTAGCCTAGTGGTTAGAGCATTGGACCAGTAACCAAAAGGCTGCTGGATTGAATCCCTGAGCTGAGAAGGTAAAAATCTGTTGTTCTGCCCCTGAACAAGGCAGTTAATCCACTGTTCCACGGTAGGCTGTCATTGTAAATAAGAATTTGTTCTAAACTGACTTGCATGGTTACATTTTTTAAAAGACACTTACCTTAGGTTTGTGAAACCACTTTCGAAATCTGTTCATGGTTGAAAATGTTCACCTTGTCTATATCCTTAGTTTAATCTAGCCGATCTAATATTCAAATCAACAATAATCCCAAGATTTCTGTCAAAACCGTTCCAGATTACTTTAGTGCAGCAGCAGCAATGCTAGCATATCCTTCTTCAACCACACGATTGTCAAAGGAGACATGCCTGTTCTCACCCTTTTTACCTGATCTTACCTGCACATTTATGGGCGGGGCATAGACTACCTTGATGTATGGATTTACAGGAACCTGTAAACATGAATGACTTAAAGAAATGTTTGGTTACTGAATTAATCCATTATTGTAAAGTAATCCATTGAGTTTGGAAAACATATACTTCCATTTTCTCTATTTGTATTTACTGAAATGCATTTGTGTACTTCTTCTCATTCCAAATCAACTACTATAGCAGCTTAAAGACTTTAAATAGGTTTTACCATTATAATATTGTGCCACTTGTCAGAGTAGTAACACCAATGATACATTTTAGGTCATTTTTGATTTTCTGAAATGGAGACCACAGATGCTCAAACCTAAGGTCATTAACCCTTTAAAATCATTTACAAAGGTGATATGATTAATCATGTTTCTCACAATGTAACTTCCCTTCATTTAAATTGAGTAATACCTCATGACATTTAAGATTGAGACACACAAAATGTCAATGGAATAATCCTCACATTTATGACACATTTATAGACCCCTCTCCCAACAATAGTTTGCCACTGAAGGGAATGCTCAGGGTCCTTGTAGAAAACCCTTACAGTCCCTCTCCTGAACAATAACACAGCCCTCTCTAACTTTTGAAACAAGTAGCCTACCTGCCCCCAACTACAACTCTATTTTTTTTATTATTGATTTAAACAATATATTAAATGCTTTTTTTCTTATTATTTTTTTTTTTACTTTGTAGCATTCAAAGCAATAGAGATACTGAATCTCTAATGGGAAATTGATGATGATAATGACGATAAGACCAGCAGTGATCAGCCATTTACAAATGAGAGTGATGGAGGGATGAATACTGCTGGGGAAACAATGAGTAGTGTTGAGAGTAGACCTGTAAAGGACCACTCTAGACTAAGAGGTTAGAGTAGAACGTTATAAAGTTTTGGTAGTGTTCCCAGAACCAGCAAGTAAGTACTTTCATCCGTTGCATTTCACAAAATCAATTAGGAAAAAGATTGGGGTGATTAGGGATGCCAAACCACTGGGTTATGGGAAGGTTCTGATCATTGCAAATAGTAAAACAAAATATATATATACTCACTATATTGGGGTCGGGTGAAATGTCACATTCATGATGTTATGTCTAAACTGAGAGGAGTAATTGCTGGGATGCCAGTGGAAATGACCATGGAAGAAGTTAAGGCTTCCCTGAAAGGAGGAAAAGTTATTGAAGCAAAAAGGATGAAAAGCAAAAAGAGTGGCGGTCGAGTGGACACTACAACTATAGGGTGCAGCTAGGATCACTACTCAGTTATCCGGTTAGCTAAAGCAGCCTAACGCTTCGAACACACCGACTGCGTTGTTGCATCACTGCTGCATAACATTTTGCGCAGCTAGGCAACTATACTGATGCAGGTAACTTTTGCAAATGGTCGCATTATCCTCAAAACCGTGTCTTTTTGACACAACTGCTGACAGCTACAGGGACATAAACACAAAAAATGCTGATTGGAGACAAGGGTCCACGATAGTAGGATTGCCAGGTCAGTTTAGTAGTGAGCTTGTGCTAGATGTGGCTAGTTAGCGTTAGCTAGCTAGCTAACCTAGCCAATGAGGTGTGTGTGTGTGTAAAAGTTACTAGTTACTACTAGTTACTACCCCTGATAACTTTACCAAATAATCATGTTTGAAAGAGTGTGAGTGTGTATGCTAGATAAATAGTAATAGAAATAGTAGATACTACTGTACCCCTGATAATTTGGTCAGATAACCGTGTGTGTGTGTGTGTGTGTGTGTGTGTGTGTGTGTGTGTGTGTGTGTGTCTATGTGTACAGTAGGTGACATGTCCATGATAGCTATCTAATAACTACAGTTATGCTAGGTAATGGTTTGGTTTATCATGTTCATGTCTATGTAGAAGAAGACTGTAGGAGGAAGTGGAGTGGACTCAGGGACAGGTATCAGAGAGAGAGAAGGGCAGAGAAAGAGAAGAAGAGGTCTGGGTCAGCAGCTTCAGGCCAGCAGCCTTTGCGCTTCTGCCACATTCTTTCTTTTCTGGATCCATTTATTGTGCCTAGGGCAACGAGTGGCAATTTTACAGCCAGACCCTCTACTACGTCATCCACAAGTGTTGTCGCCACCGGTGCATCAAGACCCTCAACGTCACCTTCAAATGCGACCATCACCTCCACCGGTGGAGTGAGACCCTCTACAACATCATCCACGAGTATGACCTCCACCGGTGGAGTGAGACCCTCTACAACATCATCCACGAGTATGACCTCCACCGGTGGAGTGAGACCCTCTACAACATCATCCACGAGTATCACCTCCACCGGTGGAGTGAGACCCTCTACAACATCATCCACGAGTATCACCTCCACCGGTGGAGTGAGACCCTCTACAACATCATCCACGAGTATGACCTCCACCGGTGGAGTGAGACCCTCTACAACATCATCCACGAGTATCACCTCCACCGGTGGAGTGAGACCCTCTACAACATCATCCACGAGTATCACCTCCACCGGTGGAGTGAGACCCTCTACAACATCATCCACGAGTATGACCTCCACCGGTGGAGTGAGACCCTCTACAACATCATCCACGAGTATGACCTCCACCGGTGGAGTGAGACCCTCTACAACATCATCCACGAGTATCACCTCCACCGGTGGAGTGAGACCCTCTACAACATCATCCACGAGTATGACCTCCACCGGTGGAGTGAGACCCTCTACAACATCATCCACGAGTATGACCTCCACCGGTGGAGTGAGACCCTCTACAACATCATCCAGGAGTATGACCACCACCGGTGCAGCCATGGAAGATGATGAAATGGAGGAAGCACCTCTGGATCTAGGACCACCTGAGATTATTATGAACCTCACGGAAGTGACCACTGAGTACCTCGTTGAACAGGATGTGGCCGTGGAGAGAAACAGAGAGAGAAACAAAGAGGAACAACGTCACACCAGCCCCCAGATCCACTCAACTCATTTCAGCAGAGGCTCTCCTCCAAGCCGTCGAGAGGGATGCAGCCCAACCTGATGCTCACAGGAAGGAGGATGAAGAGACCCTCTTTGCCATGAGCCTGGTGCCAACACTGAAGAGGCTGCCTCAGCAAAGAAAAGCAGCAGTCAAGGTTAAAATGTATCAGCTGCTTTTCGAAGCCGAGTTCAATGGTACGTTTTTTTTCTCTCCACATCACAGGTAGTGTCATAAGTGTGCGACAGTGAAGTAAAGTAGGTCATTTTTACAGTATAGTCATGTAGGTTAATTGGTATTTCAGATCAAAGTATTAATATGAGGCAAATGTATAGCTGTTGTTTCTGGGTTAGAAAATATCCTAAAACAGTTTGCTGTCGAAATATCTGCCTGTCATATTCATCTTTTGATCTGAAATACAAATTCCATGAGTAAACAGCAAGTATTACCAACTTTACCACACTGTTCCTATATTTATGCCACTAACTACACTATACAAGCAGTATTTAGTTAACATAAATCTCACCTTTTATGGTGTCATATTATGTTAAGCTTGTATGTGTTATTTTTCTCTTCCCTTTCAGAAATGGAGTCAATTTAGCCGACCTGCTCACAGGAAGGACAGGAAGAGGAGTTGTCTGGTTGTTGTTTTGACCTCCCTCGTTGTACCTTTCATTTCACACACATCAGTTCTGTTTAAATTCAGTCAATTAATTTGTTTATAAAGTCTTAGGATAGTACTCATTATTAGTGTTACATAGATTTCTCAATTGAAACTCATACAGAGTTTTCACAGATGCTCTTGGTCTCTTGCGAGACTAAAGGTCAATATATTTCTTTAATTTAAAACCACTTGAAAACCAGGGTGTTGCAACTTTTTGTGAAGTTATGTTCCATCAACTGGTCCGTGACGTCCAGGGGCCATTTGTTTGTTTAGCTGTGTTATAGCTACATATTATGACAGAGACACACACACACCTCTTCGTACCTCAGATCTCCAGTGCCCTGCCCTCTCTCTCTTTATGGCCATGTCTGAAGTTCCCCTACTACGTCTAGGCTTTATGAGTAGTCCCTGTATCGGTCTGCAGTTGTGCCAAAAATACATGCTCTTGTTGTTCTCTTACAGATTACAGGCTACACATTCATTTTTTAAATATAGTTTTTTTACACGCACGCACACACACCTCTTTCAATAGTTACATTTTTGTAAACATTTTTACAACACACATACCTGTCATGTTCTTTCCTGTACTTGAATACGTATTAAATTATAATGTTTTCATAGTCAGTTGTTTCAGTTGTTTATTAATATCTAATTTAGACTTAATCTGCTTATTTCTTCCCTACACCTTTGCAGATTTAAGACAAGATGAAAGTAAAAACATTCTCTTCCTAATTAGTTTTTTTTCCACCTGTATTTTGTCAGGCCAGTGAACATGGTGGTAAACTGTACTATTTGTATGGACCCTAGGTTACCCTTCCCTTTGTTATCATACTAACTATGTCGTATAAGTTTCATTAGTGCTCCCGTTCACCTGGTGTACCATGCCAGGTGTGTATAATACTGACGTTAGTGGGAGAGGGAAGGGGTTAAGGTGTGGTCTTTACTCACAAATTTCACTTAAATATAGCTTCCAAATGAAGAGAGACAATGATACATAAAGTAATCTGGGGGAAAAATGCTATTTTATGGACAATGGTGGATGGTTCTTAAAATAACCTTTGTGTTATGGGGCTCTTAAAAGAGCCGTTTCACTCCACGGCATACTGCAATGGGACTTCACCTGCTGGCGATGAGAAGTAGGTGGTCAGCTTCTCCCTCACCTGGAGTGCCTGTCTGGGGGCGTTGTTGGCACCTGCCCTGGTGACATCAGGAAGGTGACCATTTGGCGTGCCCATCTCCATCCGGAGCGGCACCTGGAATGACCTCTGCAGGTAGTTGTGGAGAACACGTGGCCTTCACGCAGGCATCGACATTTGAGAGGCTGAGACCAAGCACTCTCCGATACGTTCTCCACCTGGCTGCCAGAATCCCACAGGCTCATTCAACAACTAACCTTTCCCTGGATAGTCGTTTGTTATAGATCCTTACAAGCGTTGGCAATGGCAGCTGACGTCCAGCGTAGGGCCTCATGAGGTTGGGTCTCAAGGGAAGGCCTCGTCGCCGACGAAGACGTGTGGAACGGGTCCCAGGTCTTCAGCCCCAGGGAGTGATGCAGGAGGTGGAAACTCCAGGGTGCCATCCTGAAGTGTCTGGCCAAAGGCAGAGTCGCGGAGGGTCCCGCCATCACTTCCCTTGCCGTAAGCACCAACATCGACAACACGGAAACAGTAAATGGCATCTACTACAGCCAAGAGTACAACTGAATATGTACCCTTGTAGTTGTAGAATTGCGAACCTGAGCACGGTGGAGCCTGGATTACTACATGTTTCCCGTCAATGGAGCCAAGACAGTTGGGGAAATTACACCTCTCCAGGACCACGGCAGCAATGGCCCTCCAGTCTTCCTCCTTGGGGACAGGCATGTATTCACCAACCAGACAGTCCCAAATGGCTTGTGCCACAGAGGGGACAATGCCTGCCACCGTGGACCATCCAACTCCAAAACTGAATCCAATGGTCCTGTAGGAGTCCCCTGTCACCAAGAATCTGAAATATAATTCAAAATAATTATCAATATTGTGTGTAACTTGAAATTGGTTATTTTTGGTTCCATGTATAACCTTTTCCCCAAAGAGTTCTTCTACCTGGAACCAAAACGGGTTATCCTATGGGGAAAGCAGAAGGACACGTTTGGAACCATTTTTCACAGCGTGTAAGTGATTCCAAGAAGAATTTAATGAATGAACAACAAGTGGTCCTGGAGAAGACTAGCCTACCTCCATCAGAATAGAGGGCACCCCAACTTTCTTTTCAGTTGGTAACATTGCATCGTTAAAAAAACATTTTAAATCAACTTTGGGAAAAGTTATAGTCCTAATGAACATTGTGTAAAAGTACATCTCATGTCACATAAGGGCTATTAACTAGAGAGCCTTTTAGCTAGCTAGGTTGCACATAAAATATATCTAATATCAATCAATTACGGTATCAAAAGCTTTACAAATTCACTAGAATTTAGCTTACCGGAGACAAATCGCCAGGCGTTCATCTGGGCTAATGGACTCCCGGTAGTTGGTATCCATCCGGGCGATCCTGGCTCCAACCATCTTGAGCAGGTGATCGAACTCGCTTCGGTTCAGACGAAAGTAACTTCGAAATTCTTCTCGAAATAGTTGAAGCTCTTGAATGTGACAGTGGAACTCCCCTGCATGCTTTCGGGACTTCAACCATCTCTAGACCCACGCTTTCGGCGGGGCTGGTCCCAGTCCAACTGCGAGATCAAAACCACCTTCCTCAACATTGGTCTCATTGTTGAAAGAGCCTACTCTCTGCTATCTTGACTATTTATTATTGCATGTTGCTCCAAAACTATGCATTTTGGGGGGAAATTATATTATAGGCTCTCACAATACATGTTCAGATGTCATCGAGTAAATAATATGTATGCTACTTGGCAAATACATTCATACAAATATGTAAAGAAACTATGCAATCAAACTGTTTTTATTATTTAATCTCACATTTATTTACTGGATATGTGTGCAACAAAAATTCGACATTCACATGTTGCTACTTTCTGTCAAGTCTACTCATACAATTTGATGCATATGTTCGATAAATGGAACGTATGCACCACACAGAACGCACTGCAACTGCCTCTGCAACGCAATGCTGCAAGGCAAACGCAGCTTTCCATTGGAAATGAATGTACTTCTGGTGTACCAAAGCGTTTATAACAGTACAGATGAAGATTTTTTTTAAATGATCAGGCCTACTGTACATCTTACTGTAGAAATTATTGTTGAAACTAGTCTAGGTTGGAACTGTTGCTGTTAAAAACATGTAATAATTTGTATTCTGAACTGGAATAAACTGATTTAAGCAAGATGCTTTTTGAGGCAAACACACTCATACAGTTCTGGGTTGCTCATCTACAGCAGGAAGCGGTCTCCTGCCTGACTGAGAAAGCAGTCGATATTCTGATCCAGTTTGGCACCACATAACTATATGATTCAGGGTTCTCAACTCTGACATTACTTTAAAAAAAAACAAGTACAGAAACAGTGTCAATGCTGAGTATGACCTCAGTGTTGCACTGTTAAAAACTGAGCCCAGAATAGACATGCTTGTTGAAAACTTCAACCAGACACACACCTCTCATTATGACTGTGTGTGTGTGTGTATTTTCTGGTCTACATCTGTGAGGTGTGATCAATCAGTTTATTCTAGTTCAGAATTTAAAATATGTATTGTATTCTTCACTGTTGACGTTGAGGCTGGTGTTTTGTGGGTACTATTTAATGAAGATGCCAGTTGAGGACGTGTGACGTGTCTGTTTCTCAAACTAGACACTCTAATGTACTTGTCCTCTTGCTCAGTTATTCAGTGGGGCCTCACACTCTTCCTATTCTGGTTAGAGCCAGTTCAAGCTGTTCTGTGAAGGGAGTAGTACACAGTGTTGTAAAATATCTTCAGTTTCTTGGCAATTTCTCGCATGGAATAGCCTTCATTTCTCAGAACAAGAATAGACTGATGAGTTTCAGAAGGAAGTTCTTTGCTTCTGGCCATTTTGAGCCTATAATTGAAACCACAAATGCTGATGCTCCAGATACTCAACTAGTCTAAAGAAGGACAGTTTTATTGCTTCTTTAATCAGGACAACAGTTTTCAGCTGTGCTAACATAATTGCAAAAGGGTTTGATAATGATCAATTAGCCTTTTAAAATTATACACTTGGATTAGCTAATACAAAGTGCCATTGGAACATGAGTGATGGTTGCTGATAATGGGCCTCTGTGCACCTATTTAGACATTCCATTAATAATCTGCCGTTTCCAGCTACAATAGTCATTTACAACATTAACAATGTCTACACTGTATTTCTGATCAATTTAATGTTATTTTAATAGACAAAAAATGTGATTTTCTTTCAAAAACAAGGACATTTCTAAGTGGCCCCAAACGTTTGAACAGTAGTGAACGTATAGTTGCGTATTTTCCTAAGCTTGAGTCCCAGGAAAAACATTTCTAATTTGCGTCCCAGGCTGAAAAAGTTTAAGAGTACGTACCACTTTTACTTCTGTGCTTTAAGTGCCATCGGATGAGGCATGTTGCTAATGTGTGCAAAGGTCAAATGAGATGTGCAAAGAGTGTTGGGGATCACTAGTATGGGAAATGTGGGACTGATGCTAAAGTTAAATGTTGTAACTGCGACAGAGAACATACAGTATATGGAGGATGTGAGGTACAACTCAAAGCCATGGAAGCGCAGAGGTACACATTTACTAACAATGTATCCTATGAGGATGTTCGGAAAGTGAATAATGAACCTAGTTTTCAAAATACTCCAGATACAACATATCGGCAGATAGTGGCCGCGCCGAGGACGCCAGTGGAACCTCAGCCGATTGTTAATGTGATATGCAAGCATTAATGCTTGTACATAAATGATCATACATTCCAAGATGGGGTAGCAGTGCAGATGTGTTTTGTTCGTCCTCTCGTGTACTTCTGTATTTTTCGTCCTTTTTTTGTATATATTTCAATTTAATTTCAAATTCTTTTCCATTTTAAATCAATTATACCTTCCGGTAACCTGCCTCACCCAATGTGATATGGAACCACTATTTTTTTATTTTATTTTTTTAGACCTTATAGCCAGAACCACCTAGCCATCAGAAGCTAGCCATCAGCAGCTAACCAGCTAATTAGCCACACGCTATTTAGTCATTGTTAGCCACTGCTAGCGGCCTTTACCTTCTGCACGGATACCACCCCTTTTTTTAGCCTGGATAATACCTGCCAGCCTACCAGTATCGGACTGTTTCTCCACTACAATTGCTGTCCCCTGGACCCTATGATCACTTGGCTACATAGCTGATGCCTGCTGGACTGTCCATTAATCACGGTACTCCATTCTGTTTATTTTTGTTTATCTGTCGGCCCCAGCCGCGAACTCAGGCTCTGGGTGTAGTTAACCGACACCATTTTACCTGTTGTTGTTGTCTTAGCTGATTAGCTGTTCTTGTCTTACCCGTTGTTGTCTTATCTAGCTCTCACAATGAACACCTGTGATTGTTTTATGCCTCGCTTTATGTCTCTATTTATGTCTCTATATGTCTCAATATTCCTTGTATACTGTCGTTTAGGTTAGTTATCATTGTTTTAGTTTACAATGGGGCCCCTAGTTCCACTCATCATACCTCTGATACCTCCTTTGTCCCACCTCCCACACATGCGGTGACCTCACCCATTATAACCAGCATGTCCAGAGATGCAACCTCTCTTATCATCACTCAGTGCCTGGTCTTACCTCCGCTCTACCCGCACCCCACCATACCCCTGTCTGCACATTATGCCCTAAATCTATTCTACCACACCCAGAAATCTGCTCCTTTTATTCTTTGTCCCCAATGCTCTAGACGACCAGTTTTGAAAACCTTTAGCCGTACCCTCATCCTACTCCTCCTCTGTTCCTCGGGTGATGTGGAGGTAAACCCAGGCCCTGCGTGTCCCCAGGCACCCTCATTTGTTGAATTCTGTGATCAAAAAAGCATTGCATGTTAACATCAGAAGCCTCCTCCCTAAGTTTGTTTTACTCACTGCTTTAGCACACTCCGCCAACCCCGATGTCCTTGCCGTGTCTGAATCCTGGCTTAGGAAGGCCACCAAAAATTTGGAGATTTCCATACCCAACTACAACATTTTCCGTCAAGATAGAACTGCCAACGGGGGAGGAGTTGCAATCTACTGCAGAGATAACCTGCAAAGTTCTGTCATACTTTCCAGGCCTATGTGTCACAGTATTGCTTCCGTCCCTCTCCTCAAATCTAGAATCGTCTTTCCATTTCGCAATAAAGCCTCCTTCACTCACGCCGCCAAACGTACCCTAGTAAAACTGACTATCCTACTGATCCTCGACTTCGGCGATGTCATTCTACAAAATAGCTTCCAATACTCTACTCAGCAACCTAGATGCACTCTATCACAGTGCCATCCGTTTTGTCACCAAATCACCTTATACCACCCACCACTGTGACCTGTATGCTCTAGTTGGCTGGCCCTCGGTACATATAAGTCTATGCTAGGTAAAGCTCCGCCTTATGTCAGCTCACTGGTCACAATAACAACACCCACCCATAGCACACGTTCCAACAGGTATACCTCACTGATCATCCCTAAAGCCAACACCTCATTTGGCCGCCTTTCCTTCCAGTTCCCTGCTGCCAGTGACTGGAACGAATTGCTAAAAATCGCTCAGCTGGAGACGTATACTTCCCTCACCAACTTTAAACATCAGCTATCTGAGCAGCGTACCGATCGCTGCAGCTGTACATAGTCCATCTGTAAATATCCCACCCAATCTACCTACCTCATCCCCATGATGTTTTTATGTACTTTTCTGCTCTTTTGCACACCAGTATCTCTACTTGCACATCATCATCTGCTCATTTATCATTCCAGTGTTAATCTGCTAAATTGTAATTCTTCGCTACTATGGCCTATTTATTGCCTACCTCATGCTTTTTGCAAACACTGTATATAGACTATGTTTTCCTACTGTGTCATTGACTTGTTTATTGTGTTATTGGCTTGTTTATTGTTTATTCTATGTTATTCCATGTGTAACTCTGTATTGTTGTCTGTGTCACAGTGCTTTGCTTTATCTTGGCCAGGTCGTAGTTGTAAATGAGAACTTGTTCTCAACTAGCCTACCTGGTTAAATTAAGGTGAAATAAAATAAAAAATATAAATACAATTTACAATGACGGCCTACCCCGTCCAAACCTGGACGACGCTGGGCCAATTATGAGCTGCCCTATGAAACTCCCATTCACGGCGGGATGTGATTCAGCCTGGATTTGAACCAGGGACTGTAGTGACGCTTCTTGCACTGAGATGCAGTGCCTTAGACCGCTGCGCCACTCGGGAGCCCAAAAAGCCACTCCCATACCGGGAGTTGATAGCCAATGGACAAGAATTGAAGAAGTTTATACATGGCTTAGATGTTTTACTGGATGTGGTGTGTATACAAGAAACATGGTTTAATCCTCAGTTGGATTATATTGTACCTGGGTTTATTTCTGTGAGAGGTGATGGAATAGAGGGTCCGGGTGGTGGGTGTGCTACATTTATCAAATAAGGTGTAGCAGATAGAGTGATACATGGTTTCAAAGAGCATGAATGTGGGGAAGTGGAGATGTGTAGAGAAGGGGGTAATATCACATAGTTGAATTACTATAATCCTTGTAAACCCATTTCTGTATCTGAATTAGACACAGTTACGAAATCCAGTTCAAGTGATAAGGAGATATGTTGTGGAAATGCCTATGCGCATAACAGCTTGTGGGGCAGCAATACCACACATTCCAATAGTTCAGTTGTTGAAGATTGAATGAGAGGTACATCGTCATGTCCTCCATTGCTGGTGTCCTCCATTGCTGGTATATGTGAGTGGGATGTGAAGATAGAATCCACAATAGGTAGTGATAATTTCCCAGTAATGTGCAATGGTGATTTTAGCACGTAAATCTTGGTGGGGCAAACAAACAAAAGAATAT